>NC_064923.1:465017613-465323749 GCF_023897955.1 Schistocerca gregaria | reverse complement strand
TTGTCGTGCTCATGGGGAGCTACAGTACATAAAAAAACGAGAAACGGAAGGGGAATATGATTCAGGCTGTAACAGAATGCTATAACAAGTTTTCAGTTAATAAAAAGAAAATACATCAAAGAATCAGGATTTTAACAGAAAATATGATTTTATCGTCATATTTACATAATAAAGTAAGTATTACAGATTTTGTTATTGAAGTTAACACAGAGATATTAATAATTAAATTAATGAAGTTAGGGTTAATCAAGTTCTCCTCTGCAGTAATATACATGACAAAAATAGAAGTGAAATTTTAAAGTGATTTTTCGTTTTTGTACCAAATATAAGGATCTAAGGCACCGCTTTCCCTTTGCTGATGAGCCACAATTACACCTCGTTTTTCGTGTGATGAAACCAGATGTGAGGTAGCACAGAGAAGAATTCAAACCTGTAAATTAAAAGACACCCTACTCTGGCATCCATCGTCCCGATCAAACTGAAGACTGGCGCCCACGCTACACCGCTCTTGTCCGAGATTGTTAGACTGGATGCGTGGAAACATATTTTTGTACGATATGCATCCTGTCGAATGCAAAATTGTTTGGGAAAGACCAGTAACAAGGGAGGAAACATGTGCAAGTCTGTGTCAAACAATTATTAATTTATTCCATATATTTATATACAGTGTGGTCAGAAACTGTCTGAAAAGCTTGTAAGGGTGTTGCAGAGTAGTTTTTGCTGAGAAATAATTGTTAAGAAAAAAATTCGATACGTTGCGCTGTTTCTGATTTAATTAGCAATGACGTTAGCCAACGTTGCGGGCACAAATTAAAACACTTGCACCCGTTTAAAATGCGGTAATGCACAAACATATGTGGCTCCTGAATTACCACTTGTTCATTAGCAATTAAAACGTGCCTTTTTCGGAAGTGATAAATTTAAGCTAGGTGAGCAAATCTACGTTTGCTCGGTTTGAGGTAACCAAACGAAGAACACGTTTGTCGCCACTGTTGCTGGCAGGCTGCTTAAATTTGCTTGCGCTCGCAATGACCTGATTGCCTAACTTAAAAACTTTTCAATCTGTTTCTGACCACCTCGTAGCAAATTCAAAATTTTATAAACTGTACTGCCACGCTAACATAGTTGTATAAAATATAGTTCAACTGACGTAATAAAATGCTTTCTCGAACTATCCAACAATTCTGAAGCATAATTATTCCTATCAGGTGCTGTACATAATAATAATAAGATATCGTTCTCGAGCATGGGTGCCCATAGATCTACATCTGCATGGCTACACCGCAAATCACACTTAAGGGCCTGGCAGAGGGTTCATCGAACCAGCTTCACAATAATTCTCTGTTATTCCAATCCCGAACAGCGAGCGGAAAAAAACGAACACCTTTTACCTTTCCGTGTGAATTCTGATTTTCCTTCTTTTATTATAATGATCGTTTCTCTCTATGTAGGTCGGCGTCAACAAAATATTTTCGCATTCGTGGGAGAAAGTTTGTGTTTACAATTTCGTGAGAAGATTCCACCGCAACGGAAAACGCCTTTGTTTTACCGATGCCCATCTCAAACCCTGTATCATGTCAGTGACATTCTTTCCCCTATTTAGCGATAACACAAAAAGTGCTGCCCTTTTGTGAACTTTCTCGATGTACTCCGTTAATCCTATCCAGTAAGGATCCCAGACTGTACTCCAAAAGAGGATGGACAAGCGTAGTGTAGGCAGTCCCTTTAGTAAGGCTGTTGCATTTTCTTAATGTTCTGCCAATAAAACGCTGTCTTTGGTTTGCCTTCTCTACAAATTTTTCTATGTGTTCTTTCCCACTTAAGTTGTTCGTAATTGTAATTCCTAGGTATTTAGTTGAATTTACAGCCTTTAGATGTGACTGATAATTCGTCTAACCGAAGTTTAACAGTCTCATTTTAACACTCATGTGGATGGCCTCGTACTTTTCATTATTTAGGGTCAGTTGCCAATTTTCGCACCAAACCAATATCTTTTCTAAATCGTTTTGCAATTTGTTTTGATCTTCTGATGACTTCACTAGACGATAAACGACAGCGTCATCTATAAACAACCTAATACGGCTACTCAGGTCGTCTCCTAAAACATTTACATAAATAAGGAACAGCAGAGGGCCCATAACACTACTTTGGGAACGCCAGAAATCACTTCTGTTTTACGATAGTTTGTAAAGGGGGCGAGGAGGAGACTAGACACGGGGGTCTGGAGTATTTTTAATACACTCCTGGAAATTGAAATAAGAACACCGTGAATTCATTGTCCCAGGAAGGGGAAACTTTATTGACACATTCCTGGGGTCAGATACATCACATGATCACACTGACAGAACCACAGGCACATAGACACAGGCAACAGAGCATGCACAATGTCGGCACTAGTACAGTGTATATCCACCTTTCGCAGCAATGCAGGCTGCTATTCTCCCATGGAGACGATCGTAGAGATGCTGGATGTAGTCCTGTGGAACGGCTTGCCATGCCATTTCCACCTGGCGCCTCAGTTGGACCAGCGTTCGTGCTGGACGTGCAGACCGCGTGAGACGACGCTTCATCCAGTCCCAAACATGCTCAATGGGGGACAGATCCGGAGATCTTGCTGGCCAGGGTAGTTGACTTACACCTTCTAGAGCACGGGATACACGCGGACGTGCATTGTCCTGTTGGAACAGCAAGTTCCCTTGCCGGTCTAGGAATGGTAGAACGATGGGTTCGATGACGGTTTGGAAGTACCGTGCACTATTCAGTGTCCCCTCGACGATCACCAGAGGTGTACGGCCAGTGTAGGAGATCGCTCCCCACACCGTGATGCCGGGTGTTGGCCCTGTGTGCCTCGGTCGTATGCAGTCCTGATTGTGGCGCTCACCTGCACGGCGCCAAACACGCATACGACCATCATTGGCACCAAGGCAGAAGCGACTCTCATCGCTGAAGACGACACGTCTCCATTCGTCCCTCCATTCACGTCTGTTGCGACACAACTGGAGGCGGGCTGCACGATGTTGGGGCGTGAGCGGAAGACGGCCTAACGGTGTGCGGGACCGTAGCCCAGCTTCATGGAGACGGTTGCGAATGGTCCTCGCCGATACCCCAGGAGCAACAGTGTCCCTAATTAGCTGGGAAGTGGCGGTGCGGTCCCCTACGGCACTGCGTAGGATCCTACGGTCTTGGCGTGCATCCGTGCGTCGCTGCGGTCCGGTCCCAGGTCGACGGGCACGTGCACCTTCCGCCGACCACTGGCGACAACATCGATGTACTGTGGAGACCTCACGCCCCACGTGTTGAGCAATTCGGCGGTACGTCCACCCGGCCTCCTGCATGCCCACTATACGCCCTCGCTCAAAGTACGTCAACTGCACATACGGTTCACGTCCACGCTGTCGCGGCATGCTACCAGTGTTAAAGACTGCGATGGAGCTCCGTATGCCACGGCAAACTGGCTGACACTGACGGCGGCGGTGCACAAATGCTGCGCAGCTAGCGCCATTCGACGGCCAGCACCGCGGTTCCTGGTGTGTCCTCTGTGCCGTGCGTGTGATCATTGCTTGAACAGCCCTCTCGCAGTGTCCGGAGCAAGTATGGTGGGTCTGACACACCGGTGTCAATGTGTTCTTTTTCCATTTCCAGGAGTGTATTTTTGAAGACACATGGCGACTTGTATACAGCCATAAAAAAAAGTTCCTCTTCCTGCGTAATAACGATTTTTAAATCATTTTCTTGAACGAAACCCACATTGTGATCCTATATATACACTATGCGATCAAAAGTATCCGGACACCCCCAGAAACATACGTTTTTCATATTAGGTCCATTGTGCTGACACCTACTGCCAGGTACCCCATACCAGCGACCTCAGTAGTCATTAGACATCGTGAGAGAGCAGAATGGGGCCCTCCGCGGAACTCACGGACTTCGAACATGTTCAGGTGATAGGGTGTCACTTATGTCATACGTCTTTACGAGAGATTTCCACCCTCCTAAACATCCCTAGGTCCACTGTTTCCGATGTGATAGTGAAGCGGAAACGTGAAGGGACACATACAGCACAAAAGCGCACAGACCGACCTCGTCTGTTGACTGGCAAAGACCACCGACAGTTGATGAGGGCGTAATGTTTAATAGGCAGACATCTATCTAGACCGTCACACAGGAATTCCAAACTGTATCAGGATCCACTGCAAGTACTATGACAGTTAGGCGGGAGGTGAGAAAACTTGGATTTCATGGTAGAGCAGCTGCTCATAAACCACACATCACGGAGGTAAATGCCAAACGACGCCTCGCTTGCTGTGGGGAGCGTAAGCATTGGACGATTGAACAGTGGAAACACGTTGTGTGGAGTGACGAATCAATGTACACAATGTGGCGATCCGATGGCAGGGTGTGAGTATGACAAATTCCCGGTGAACGTCATCTGCCAGCGTTTGTAGTGTCAACAGTAAAATTCTGAGGCGGTGGTGTTATGGTGTGGCCGTGCTTTTCATGGAGGGGGCTTGCACGTCTTGTTGTTTTTCGTGGCACTGTCACAGCAAAGGCCTACATTCTTGTTTTAAGCGCCTTCTTGCTTCCCACTGTTGAAGAGCAATTCGGTGATGGCGATTGCATCTTTCAACAAGATCGATCACCTGTTCATAATGCATGGCCTGTGGCGGTGTGGTTACACGACAATAACATTGCTGTAACGGACCGGCCTGCACAGAGTCCTGACTTGAATCCTAAGAACAGCTTTGGGATATTTTGGAACGCCGACTTCGTGCCTGGTCTCACCGACGGACATCGATACCTCTCCTCAGTGTAGCACTCCGTGAAGAATGGGTTGCCATTCCCCAAGAAACCTTGCGGCACCTGATTGAACGTATTAATGCGAGAGTGGAAGCTGGCATCAAATCTAAGAGTGGGCCAACATCATGTACTGAATTTCAGCATTACTGGTGGAATTTATCATTTTCAGCCAGGTGACCGGATAATTTTGACCACATAGTGTATTGTTTTCCGTGACAGAGGGGGGCGTGCCACACCTTGCCCCTCGGTATAAGCGCCCATGTATCTAGAGGACCAATTAATAAAATTTTCGGATGTCTGTTTATTTTTTCCCTTTCTTTATTTTCTCTTAACGACTCGCGCTGCACGACTCTCTAGTTAGTCAAGATTTTAGATTAAATGTGCTCGTACAACGGATCGAATTGTTCACGAGACATGTGAATATAACTGAAGAAGCAGTCATCGCCAAGATCATAGGTTAGATCAGGTATCCTTTTCGTTCCAATAGATCGGTAGTGAGGGGATCCTCCAGGACAGTGGTCGTCAAACTGTTTTGCTTAAGAGACAAAAGTGATACTGTAGAGTGATACCTCGGGCCGCTTCACTTAGGAGGGTGAATGTAAAGTGGCCACGCTACTCAAAGAGAAACCCAATATTCACCGTACCATGGCTGTTAATAGAAGCTTACCACTAACATATTCTGAATATGCATGGTGTAAGGTATCACACCAAATATTTTTCAGTTAAAAAGAAACAATATGTGTTTTTGTGAAGCCTTATATATTGACCAGTTTTCCATACCTAAGAGGGTACTGTGGCCACTGCCATCGCGACCGCATCCCATGTTTGTTTTTCTGACTTCCGGGCACAGTTTCTGCGCATCTTCACGCCCTGCTCTCTGAAACAATACCAAGCGTATGCAGTAGACCATTTGCTATCGGGTTTCTGTACTAGGCCAAATACAACAGAGGCGATCTTAAATAACATAACATGATTAATTCAAAGCTGACAGCAACAGATAGAACGGCGGATGATAGCTTTTATCGGTCGTATTATGCGTGGTTTTTGGAAGTAACTTAATCTTACTGGGCGACCGCCTTGGCCACTTTTCCCGACGAGCAATGTCGCCACCTCTCCCGACCCGATGCCATGTCAGCATTAGTGATCCTCAGAAGAAACTATCGAAATGAAATAAATAACAAGGAATTACAATTGCAGGCCGAAAGACGTCGTTTAAACATTGATATTGCAAAAAACTTATTACTCTCCATACAAATGGGGTAACAAAAATAATATAAATCACGTATCTTCTTACATCAGAGTTTTTACTAAAAAACAACGCAACGCGCTTCCCCTATCTATCTGACAACAATGACAATGTATGCACATCAAAATTAGTCTGACCACTTTCCGGCAGGCAGCAGCACTGTTCAAGGCATATAATATGCGTATATTCGCCACTTTTCTTGTCCTGGCCACTTTACCACATCTTCCCCTACTGATCTTACTATTAATTGCCGCCCGGTGTGGCCGAGAGGTTCTAGGCGCTTCAGTCCGGAACCGTGCTGCTGGTACGGTCGCAGGTTCGAATCCTGCCTCGAGCATGGATGTGTGTGATGTCCTTAATAAGTTTGGTTTAAGTAGTTCTAAGTCTAGGGGACTGATGACCTCAGATGTTAAGTCCCATAGTGCTTAGAGCCATTCGAACCATTACTATTAATTGGTTATCGACGGTAATTGCAATATAACACATGTTAACAAATGTTTACTAAATGTTTTGAATCCCATTTTCCATGTAGGCATTCCATTGTATTACAACAGCCCTAATTTGATTTCACATTACTCTCTATAAACAATTACCAAGTTGTAGATGACCGTCTCTATAATGCGCATTCACAAATCGACGTTGCTTTCGTTTGGCATTTATACCATAGCAGCTGATCGGTGCTAGATGCGCACGCTGGTGAACTGGCAGCACAGGAAGACACACAATAAAATATCGCACCTCTCACCTTTATTATCCACGCAGTGGCCGCGCTACACACCACTCTGTACGTGACATAAACAGCAAACTTCACTTAGCGCAATGCCGCATATACTGACGCCAATTACAATTAAGCATCTCTGAAAATATTTTTTACTCCCTAAGTGTTTTTGTTTGTTAAGGAGCAAGTAAAGTGCACTGTTAAGTAGCTCTTAAAGTTACTTGACTTTTTGGATCTGCAGGTAAGTGCTAGGAGAATATTATTATAAAATATTACTTAGAAACGCAACAATTGATTTGGGCCGCATGCGACTGGCAGGCCGCACTTTGACGACCACTGCTCCAGAAGAACAAGATAACATACTGTAAGAAATATTTAAAAACACAAACAAATACGCTAATGTACCTTCCACAGATTCCAAATAAAATGGACCTCACTAACGTGACATAAGTAAAACATCTTAAAACATATTTTTATTTAAAAATGAATAAATTACTTGTCACAGAAACACCTAAATGTTCAGTACACCAAAGTTCTTTGTAAATTCATCCTTGTCTTCTTGTTTACTATTGATATCATGTTGTCAATTTTTTCGCTTTCTCGAAGTGGGTGTAATTGAAAGCAGCAGTTGGTCGTCGTGTTCTGCACAGCAAGCGACTCACTCGCAATGAATGCAATTGACTGGATCGCTGGCCCCCTGACCGGACTCTATTTGGCCGATGCATGTCTGCATGTTTGACTGCCCTCTTTCTTTGTTTTTAATTGTTGTTCATTCCCAATCCCTACAGGAAGAACGGGCTGTTCGAGTAATGACCCACTGACGATTCAAGGGACTTTTCAGGCGAATACCAGGCGAGCTGGTAGTGGGACAGAAGGAATCCCAGTTGCGAACGTTTGGGATGGGTTTCCAGCTTCGACAGTCACTTTGCAATTGAGGGATACCACCCGAAAACCTAAGTCACAATTTAATTATGGGGTGAAACGTTTGAGACAAAAAAATGTGAAGGATAGTGTATGAGAAAATTTATTTGGTCATATGTATACTAAATTAAGTTGATGACTTGGTTGACATGTGAACTGTAGAGCCCGCCCTCTGTTTCAAGTATAGCATGCCAGCGTCAGTAATTTGCAATGAGACATTGTTGTCAACACGAACAATCATCTATTAGTGGTGAGACAGTGTCAGATGATTTAAAACTAGTGCCGAACCTTCTGTTGATATTATAAATTCTGTTGCTATGTGAGTTAAATAGTGTTTACAATTGCAGTAATATGTTTTTATAGTATGACAAGGGACCAGTTAATAAATGAATCATGCTATCGCTTTCTATAATAATATGTACTGTACATTATCATGAATCGTTGTATAAAGTGAAAAGTTATTATTGACAAGCTGTAGTAATATTGTCAGACTGGACTATGTTTCTGGCGTAGAAATGTGTTAACTAACTGTTGGGTATGGTTAGAGCTCTGAAATCAATAACTGTTTTAAAAATGAATTGAACTATTCTAAAGCATTTGTCAAAAAATTAAAATGTCATTGCCCTCAAATATTTCTTCTTATTTTTTAGGGTCAAAGAGTCAGCAGTGCAATAGTCAGGGACAGTGTATATGCAAGCCTGGAGTAACTGGTAACAAATGTGATAAATGCAAAGACAATTATTATGGCCTCTCAAATGAAGGATGCAAGCCATGCATTTGTAATGAAGCTGGGAGTGTTGCTAATAAGTCTACATGTGACCCAGTCACAGGTTTGTGTAACTGCAAAGAAAATGTTGAGGGAGATAAATGTCACAGGTATTATATACATACTAAAATACTAATTATAAAAATACACTTAAACTGTAGGCCTTGCAGTTAAATTGCTATACAGATATTTAGACGGCAGGAATTCAGTAAACTGGAAATTAGTTTCTATTTTCATATATTGTAAGAGATCTGTTTTTGCAATAAAATGATTACCAGCTGAAAATATTATGCTGAAATAACTTGATATGAAATGCATGCAGTGTGCACATTAATGAAACTATTTACATTAAGTATCTATTAAAGTTATTTTACATTCTTGTTGTACATTGTCATAGGAAGATGAATTAAAAACTTTTGGGTTCTTTTCATACATGACAGCTAATTCTCAATATTTGAAAACAAGTCCATCTGTATGCTTTGCTTCTTTTTGTTCACTTTTCTGTTGCCTATAAATAGTATGTTGTTGGAGAGATTCGGTGCAAGTAAATAGAGACACAATGTTACTGTGAAGAAAATTTAAACAATACAATGATTGACACAGGAGGGGCAGCAGACTTTTCACAACACCGGTTTTCTTTTCTGAGTAACAATATTTACCCCATGGAGCTGTAACTCAATTAAAATATTGTAGCTAAATGAAATCTTGGTCATTTAACTAAATGCTGCATCTATAACAAAAACATGGTAGTAGTCAGAACAACAACAAAAAGTGCTAAGAGAACAAAAATTTTGTGAAAACAGTATGTAAGAGAAAAAAACTATTCAAAGCTACAGTTTACTTCAGCCTAAAAGAACCAAGTCTGCCAGCTGTATGCTATCGCGAATAAGGATGTTAAATACAAACTGCCACACAAAAAACTGAGCAAGAGCCCTAGACAGCTCATTGCTGCTTGTCAACTGTCATTTATTGTTTCGAAGCTGTTGCTTGTCATAGCTTATTCATTATTTCTTTATTACCTAATTATTAGATGTTTAACTATTTGTTGTTGTATCTGCTCATGGTGGGCAACAATTTGTATGTAACTGGGAGCAGTCTGCACTTGAGGCTGGTTCTTTGTGTACCACCCTGTCCACAATAATAAATTCATAAAATATGTAATGGTTAGTGGAGGGTACAAAATATTATTCAATGGGAACTCTTTGTTGACCTTCATGTGCTGCTAGCATCACCACTTTTGTAAATAAGTGACTTACAAAAACAGATCATTGTGGATGACAAGGAGTATACAGTTACCCTGTGCCTTGTATTAAATACAGCTACCAAGTGTGTCACTTTAATTGTTAAAAGTGTGCCACATAAGAGTTAAACCCAGGCATACACAAGTTTCACAAAGGACATGTCAGTCTTGATCCAAATGAGCAATGTAGTCTACTGTAGAGGGAGGCATTGATTAGGCAATTGAAAAATTGTTTCACTACCTCCTACACTTCCGAAGAGTCAAAGGATGATGACTCAGATCTTAGAACTTTGACTATCACAGGGAGAGAAACAGTGTTAGAGAACAGGTGAAGCTTGCAGGGCTGGCTGCCTACAACTATCTTTTGTGCTTCTGTGAAAGCAGAACTACATGGTGATAGTAACTGCTGATACTTCTTGGGATTGTGGAATTGGGTAGGCAAGTGAAAAATTGTTGCACTACCTCCTACACTTCTGGAGAGTCAAAGAATGATGACTCAGATCTTACAACTTTGACTATCACAGGGAGAGAAACAGTATTTGAGAACAAGTCAAGCTTGCAAGGTTGGCTGCCTACACCTATCTTTTGTGCTTCTGTGAAATCAGAACTATATGGTGATTGTAACTGCAGATCCTTCTTGGGATTGTGGGAGTCACGCTCTAGCTCTGTAATGGAACTAGAGTAGCCTGTTGACTCATCTCAAAATAAAAAAACAATGAGGAACGTAGAACTCAAAGTGAAGTGGAGTGGATGAATCATTTGACAGTGGCTACTGCAATTGCTTGCTGAGGTTGGCAGTTCCATATATGAGAGATTACTGGCTTGACCTCCAGTAGTATCTTACACATCCCCATCAAAATCTTGTCTGCAGGATACTCTCATTTGTTGCCCTCTATCCACCCTGTAGCTTAGGAAGTAATATGTTCTTTGATCACCATACAGAAAGGGCATGAATGGTGGACGTGTTCCTAGAAGAAAGATAAATTACTTAGCTTTGTGACATATTACAGTGGGAGACAACGGTGTTCCCTGTGTGTGTGTGTGTGTGTGTGTGTGTGTGTGTGTGTGTGTGTGTGTGTGTGTGTGTGTGTGTTGGTTGGTTTTAGGAAAAGCTTTGTAAGAAATTTAAACAATTTCTTTTCCAATTATTCAGTGCCTCTTCTATGTGCTCATATAGTTACACTACCTATTACTATCACCATGCAGTTCTGCTTTCAGAGAAGCACAAAAGATATGTATAGGCAGCCAACGCTGCAAGCTCGACTTGTTCTTTAGCACTGTTTCCCTCCCTGTGATAGTCAAAGTTCTAATTTGTTTATTATGACTGTCAACTGCCATGTTAAAGTATCTGCAAAAACAAGGTTTACCTACGATATCCGAGTCACCATCCTTAGACTCTCCAGAAGTGTAGGAGGTAGTGCAGCAATATTCACATTCTTCTAGGAACATGTAAATGTCAGAATAATAAAGTTAATTTATTACTTTATGAGATTTAATGTTTGTGACTGAACACTCTCTCTGTTACTGCAGCTTGCCTTTAAATGAGTAACAACACTGCAATTTCCATTGTTTGTATGAATTTTCCATTTCCAATATCACGTCACCAAGAGCAACAATGAGGAAGTAACAATTCTTGTTTCACTTTTGCATAATTGCTTGGCTTCTTAGAGTACAAGTACTTGTATATGATCGAGAAAAAGTTCAGAGAATGGAGGAGATGGGTGATAGAACTATAATTGACAAATAGATTAGAAAAATTTGGAATGAAAATTGGTGGTCTATGATATGGCTTTGCTGGAAGATGGCACAGAAATAACCAGGGTACAGATAGAAACACTTAATGAAATCACCAAATATGTGATTAAAATGTCTATGAAAAGACTCAGCTGGTTATACAAAACAAATCAAACACAAACCGTAGAAACGAAATGTAGAACAATTAAGAGTGCAGAAACTTCTGTACTTATGGAATGGAAATCATTGATGGGGCTACCGGTAATACAATTGGGGAAAAGCCCATGAAAGGAGACAATTTTCTGATATTGAATTTTCTACAATAAGTAATCATTTGATGAAAAACACCTAAAAGGAGGATGGAAGGAAGACAGGTTTAAAAACCCTGTCATTAACAAGTCCATAAGAGATAATGAAAAGGTTGTGATTGGGCAAGTTTGAGGAAGGAAACAGTCAGGAACCTCCAGGCATTGCCCCAATCACATTAGAAACCATGCAAGACTTGAGTATTATGACATGTGATAAAGACAGAAATTCTGCTTACTATGAAGTCCGTAGTACTGAAGGACTTGGAAGAAAGGGAAAAAAGTTTAGAAAGAATGTAGAAACCGAAAAATAAGATCAGTAATATGAAGTGCAGCAAGCTGAGCCATGAGAGAATAGAAGGGGCAGAAACCAGTTTCCCCCCTCCTTCCATTCACTGATGGAGTTTTGTTGCAATTATATGGACACAGCGAAGGAATGGCACTGGAGAAATGATCATGGAGATACATAGGTAGTATGGAAGGTAGGGAGACACATATTAACTGGATGATGAAACCAAATGTGACACTAGATGTAGTATATGACAGAATACTGGAAGACCATAAACGAAATTAAGGATATCAAATGAACAGAAAAAATATGGAATATCTGCCCCTTAGCTCTCAAAGCTCTCCCTTAATTTGGGAGAAACACACTACATTCAGTTATGTACAACAAATAGTCATGCGACCTGTTGGTACAGCAGTGAACAGTGGTCAGAAAACTGGACAAAATGTAACAAAGTTTTGGTCTTCTTATTTATAAAAACTTGAACTGGAAGAAACATATTACTGATCTTCTCAAAGAATTAAGTTCAGATATGTTTGTTCTTCATACAATTGCTAGTCTCTGAAACAGATGAATTAACCTTCCGATATTTTGCATATTTTCATTCAATAATGCCTCATGAAATAAATTTCTAGGGTAACTCAACACTTAGAAAGAAAATGATGTTCAAAACCAAGCAGTAAGAATAAGATGTGGTATACACCCATAGTCATCTTGTGGATATGTCTTCAAGGAGTCAGGCATTTTAACTGCAGCATCACAGTACGACAGCCTAATATGATGTGGGGCATCTGCAAGCACTCAGAAGTGCTGCAATATGACGTCTCATGAACTTGACTAATGTCTGAAGTAGTGCTGGAGGGAATTGACACCATGAATCCTGCAAGGCTATCCATAAATCTGTAAGAGTATGCGGAGGTGAAGATTTCTTCTGAACAGTGTGTTGCAAGGCATTCCAGATATGCTCAATAATGTTAGTGTCTGGGGAGTTTGGTGGCCAGTGGAAGTGTTTAAATGCAAAAGAGTGTTCCTGGAGCCACTCTGTAGCAATTCTGGATGTATGGGATGTCACATTGTCGTGCTGGAATTGCCCAAGTCCATTGGAATGCACAATGGACATGAATGGATGCATGTTATCAGACAGGATGCTTATGTATGTGTCACTTGTTAGAGTCATATCTAGACATATCAAGGGTCTCATATCGCTCCAGCTGCACATGCTGCACACCATTACAGAGTGTCCACCAGCTTGAAGAGTCCCCTGCTGACATGCAGGGTCCATGGATTCAATTGGTTGTCTCCATACCCGTACACATCCACCCACTCAATACTATTTGAAGTGAGTCTCACCTGACCAGGCAACAAGTTTCCAGTCATTAACAGTCCAACGTCAGTGTTGATGGACCCAGGCAAGGTGTAAAGCTTTGTGTCGTACAGTCATCAAGGGTATACAAGTGACTCTTCGGCTCAGAAAGCCCACATCATTGATGTTCTGTTGGATGATTTGCACGCTGACTGTTTTTAATGGACCCTGCTTTGAAATCTGCAGCAATTCACAGTAGTGTTGCACTTCTGTCATGTTGAATGGTTCTCTTTAGTTGTTGTTGGTTCCGTTCTTGCAGGATCTTTTTCCAGTCACAGCAATGTGGAGATTTGTTGTTTTACTGGGTTCCTGATATTCATGGTACAGTCGTGAAATGGTCTTAGGGGAAAATCCCCACTTCATTGCTACCTCAGAGGTGACATGTCCCATAGCTCATGTGCTGACTATAACACCACTTTCAAACTGACTTAAATCTTGATAACCTGCCATTGTAGCAGCAGTAACTATTCTAACAATTGTGCCAGACACTTGTTGTCTTGTATAGGAGTTGCCGACTGTAGTGCCATATTCTGCTGTTTACATATCTCTGTATTTGAATATGCGTGCCTATACCAGTTTCTTTGGCACTTCAGTGTATTTGCTAAAGAAATTTGACGTAAGTTATCCATCGCAGTTTGAGAATAATAGTGATGTCCACACCTACAAAATTAGAGGAAAAAGATAACCTTTATTACCCATCATAAAATGTGTCAGTGACTCAAAAACGAGTTCAATGTGAGGCAAAATATGTATTTGATTATTTGCCCAATAACATAAAATGTCTGACAGGTAGCAAAATAAGTTTTAAATCATTTCTTCTGGGCAACTCTGTCTGTTCCATGCATAAATTTCTATTAAAAAACTGTTTTTTTTAGTGCATGTGTCATTGTATATAGCCTTGTAAACTGACTTGTTTCACATCATTTTGAGAAAACAATTGTTCAAATGATCTATGGAACATGTAACATACTAACTAACTGAGGGAGAGACACTCCAAAGCAATAAGGAAATACTGGTCTGAATAGTCTTACAGCTATAATCTAGCCTCAGTTCAATTATACATATGCCATAATTTTTTTTTGTATTAAGTACACTAAATAATGAAATCACTGGACACACAGTAGCAGTATATTCAGACACAAAGAACTAAAGAACTTAAGACAAAAGTGACAATGTGAATTTCCATCCTGGATTTTCCATTGCTTGACAATTTGATACAGTTTTGGTATCAAAGGTAAGTAACTTCTTCAATGCTTGCACTCAAACTTGTGTTGACTGCATATGTACCCAGGTCACCACAGTCTCATTTTATAGCAGAAGCTGTACAACCATGAAAAAACTTCTATTTAAACAGAAAAATCCCCTTAAAATTGATGAATAATTTCACACCACAGTAACTGGATGTTACCTGAATTTCTTACTCATCTCCCAGCATATTTACTCCTTAATAATTTTTGATGCTGATTATAAAAAACAGTTTCAACTGGACTTTGATATACACAGTCACAATACAAGATACAAAAATAATTTTCATGTAGACTTTTCTTTCAGTTTTCAGAATGGTGTTATTTACTCTAGTGGTAATATAGTCAATGAATTACCATCTAACATGAAGCAAGAAAACGAGAATCCTTAACAATTCAAAATAAAATTAAAAGCATGCCTCATTAATAGTTCTTTGAACAAATTATCAGAATATCTAGTCAGGAGCTGAAAGGTTCTGTTACCCACAAGACAAGTAACATTGTTTGCTATATAGACATACAACAAGTGATAAAGAACCATAAATAGGGCTCAGTATTTATAGATAAAACATATTGTCTCTGAGAAGTAGCATTATAATGAAGCAAATTCTAAGCTACTAATAACAAACAGCAGCTTTATTCTAAAACTGAGGAGGCAGCAGCTTTTTTCAAAGCAGCAGCATCATTACTAATTTATTCCATTAAATTTACATGGGATAAGCATGAATACCATTAAGCAGTAGAGTGGCAGTTTATTGTTAATACAGTATATATGGCAGTTTAAGTTTCTGTAATGTCTATGTCCTTTGTTGATGTGTGCTTTGATTCTTTTTACATCCCTCTTTGATAGGACCTGCAGAACACAATGAATGAATGAATGAATAAACATAATTTATTAAAAGTGACAATGACTAAAGTGGGCTAGCCTAGAATGTTTTTTTTTTTCCACTTTTCAATCTGAATACCAACAGATTACACTGATCATGTTTTCCATTGCTAAAGTTTTTGCCTTCTTCGCCAAACTTGTGCAGCCCAACACTTGCCTTATTCACTTATGCTCAGAATGAGCTTTTTACACATATTTTATTGTGAATCTTAACTTTCTAGCATATTTTTTAACCTTTCTTTTTTTGCCATCAGATTTTTTCTCATAACTGTAAGGATTTAATATATAAGATGTGTAAGTCCTAAAACTTAATCTCATTTCTTTCCTACCTGTTTTTGTGGCATTGACTTTGATACCTAAACAGTTACTACAAATGTGTCCATGTGTTTTCGGTGTTGTTCTTTTCATGGCAGTCAAAAACTGAAAGAAGGTTGCAGCTTTAACTCAGCTACAGCTTCTGAATTATATATTTTCCAAAATGAAAAATTATTGTTTTGTAATAATGCTGTTATTCTTAACTGTTTGGAGTTATTGCTAATCACAGTCACATCTTAATAAATCAAAAAAACCAAAGTTCCTTCCTTGGTTCAGAGCAGTTGGTATCTTTAGTAGTTTAGTTAACTAATTTAGAAAAGTAAGTTTGTCTCTTGTTAAAAGTGAAAAAAGTTCACTTCCAATGTGGAAATAGTGTTATGGGAGAATTATCTTAAGATGACAATGTTTTGATGCAAGTTGCTATGTTAGCATAAACTATTGTTTTTACATTAACAGGTGTAAATATGGATATTTCAATCTTGACAAAAAGAATATATTTGGCTGCACACCTTGTTTTTGTCATGGTCATTCAATGGACTGTGAAAGTGCTGAAGGATATTCAAAATCAGTCATCAAAAGCACTTTTGAATATGATGCAGAAGGCTGGAAAGCAGAGGATCATGATGGGTTTCCTGTAAAGATAAAATATGATGCAGACATCCAAGCTATAGGAATAAATGCTTTACAGGGTGAACCTGTAACATTCATAGCCCCAGGTACAGAAACTTTTTTATTACTACTGCTACTGCTGCTGCTGCTCCTACTACTACTACTACTGCTAGTAGTCGAAGTAGTAGTAGTAGTATTCCATTGTTATTTGCCTGATTATAAGATGGCTTTACAGTACCATACTCCCCATCTAGCCAATCTCTCCCTCTTTCAACTATGCACTTATGAGATATGTTACTCCAATATTTGCAGATTAAATATAAGAATTAAAAACAAAAATGGTGAATGGTCAATTGACATTTATTTATATATTACATATGTATTTAGCTTTGAAGGCCATCACCATCATTGGGTGACACTAGACAGTTATCATGCAGGAAAACACCAGTAAATGGGAGGAAGGATAATTGTATTAAAATTTTAAACTATAATTGGTTGGAAACAGCAAGTAATTTACAAATAACATAAATGGCTCTGAGCACTAAGGGACTTAACACCTGTGGTCATCAGTCCCCTATAACTTAGAACTACTTAAACCTAACTAACCTAAGGACATTACACACATCCATGCCCGAGGCAGGATTCGAACCTGCGACCGTAGCAGTCACACGGTTCCGGACTGAGCGCCTAGAACCGCTAGACCACCGTGGCCGGCAATAACATAAATATGTGATATGATATGAAAGTACTAAGAGTTATACAGTATTCAGTGGCAAACTGTAAACTAAGGTTGGCATCAGATTGGATGGATGGAAGTACAGAATAGTACACAGAACTGTACTTGAAATTCTTTATATACAGTATTCAGTGGCAAACTGTAAACTAAGTTTGGCATCAGATTGGATGGATGGAAGTACAGAATAGTACATAGAACTGTACTTGAAATTCTTTATAAAACTGTAAGCAGTTATAATGAAAATAATCAATTTTTGAAAATATAATGTAATTGCATTAAAAAAAAATCTACTCACCAAGTAGCAGCATGGGAATACACATATGAAGGTATGCTTTTGGAGCCTGTGGCTCCTTCTGGCAGAAGAGTTGAAGGGGAAGGAAGAGGGGTTAAGGAAAAGGACCAGTGAGGTTTAAGAAGAGAGATGGATTTTGTAAAAGTCACCCAGAACCTTGGGTCAGTAGAGACTAACAGGTCAGGATGTAAAAGAAAGACAGATTTTTTGCTATCAATACATTCTTCCTCATTGTAAAAATTATTCCATTTGGAAGGACCTTTCTGAGTTCAACTATTTTTGTCCATGACAGTGGATCACTGTAACATTGGTAACCTGGCAAAGGTTGCTGTGGTAGCATGGAAGACAGTGATATAAATCAGAACTCTAGCAGAAATGGAGCACTGAGTTTAAGAATATAAATATGCATGCAGAATTATTCTTGTAGAGAAAAATATGCAGTTTGAAGAACTCTCACTACCTGCCATAGCTTTGTCATCCTCAAATGATTGCTATACATCAGAAACTGTTTACTTGAAAGTGTAATATATTATTTATTTTATACATTGTCATGAGATGAGTAATTTGAATCAGATTTTTTTTTTTACTCATGATTGTTATAGAGCAGCCATTTTATCAGTGTTTTCAGCTATTCAGAAGCTTGGTAGTGTGGACTAGTATTATCATCACTTTACTACCTGTATTACATGGTTTCCATATTTCTCACTAGCAACTCAAGACAAGTAGACAGATGTTCATGCATCCACAATATTGGACATATAGAAATATGATCTGAATATTTAGAAGACAGGTATAACATGATATTACATTCTTTTCTTTCTATGCGAGAAGCGATAGATACGTGATCCTCAACACTGTATTTAAAAATTGGTGGTTTAGAAGTCTTCGTGTCTGCAACTGGGTTGTCAGTTTCCCTTTCATAATAATTTAACAATGTCCCTGTTTGTTCTCAACAGGTATCAAGCACATATTTCTTTGCTCGCTGTTTGATCTCCAAAATGTGAATGGTACATACTACAAGCCACCTTAGCAATTTTTCCCAGTGCCTTTGAACAACAATACAGTCAATAGAAATCCAAATCTGACATAAAATTGGTGCTAAAATGTAGAGAAGTTACAGAGAAAAATGCCATATGACAGACCTCTTCACTAAAAAGGCTCTTAATAGGTATTTATCTATAAGCAGAGTGTGAGCACTTGGATGTGATTTAAGTAAACTAAGTGTTGGACTTCTCACTTTACTTGATTGAATTATCTGCCACTCTAATCTTGACTGGCTTATTCATTACACTGTTCCACAAATTCATTGTCTGCACCATAATGGTGTTATTGACACACCAACAGAAACTTTTTGGATTATGTTGATGATACATTTATAGTATGGTCATGTGGAATGCACTAAAATCATGGTTTCCTATGACATTATGTCATGTTTAAACAGACTGTTACAGAGAAAGGCTACAAAACATGAATTGAATTGAATTGAATTGAACTGAATGAAATTTTACTGTTGTTTAGCTACAACAGCAATTGACAAAGTCAAGTTACATAAATACACGTTATGCAGCATACAGTCCTGGAAATTGAAATAAGAACACTGTGAATTCATTGTCCCAAGGAAGGGGAAACTTTATTGACACATTCCTGGGGTCAGATACATCACATGATCACACTGACAGAACCACAGGCACATAGACACAGGCAACAGAGCATGCACAATGTCGGCACTAGTACAGTGTATATCCACCTTTCGCAGCAATGCAGACTGCTATTCTCCCATGGAGACGATCGTAGAGATGCTGGATGTAGTCCTGTGGAACGGCTTGCCATGCCATTTCCACCTGGCGCCTCAGTTGGACCAGCGTTCGTGCTGGACGTGCAGACAGCGTGAGACGACGCTTCATCCAGTCCCAAACATGCTCAATGGGGGACAGATCCGGAGATCTTGCTGGCCAGGGTAGTTGACTTACATCTTCTAGAGCACGTTGGGTGGCACGGGTTACATGCGGACGTGCATTGTCCTGTTGGAACAGAAAGTTCCCTTGCTGGTCTAGGAATGGTAGAACGATGGGTTCGATGACGGTTTGGATGTACCGTGCACTATTCAGTGTCCCCTCGACAATCACCAGAGGTGTATGGCCAGTGTAGGAGATCGCTCCCCACACCATGATGCCGGGTGTTGGCCCTGTGTGCCTCGGTCATATGCAGTCCTGATTGTGGCGCTCACCTGCACGGCGCCAAACACGCATACGACCATCATTGGCACCAAGGCAGAAGCGACTCTCATCGCTGAAGACGACACGTCTCCATTCGTCCCTCCATTCACGCCTGTCACGACACCACTGGAGGCGGGCTGCACGATGTTGGGGCGTGAGCGGAAGACGGCCTAACGGTGTGCGGGACCGTAGCCCAGCTTCATGGAGACGGTTGCGAATGGTCATCGCCGATACCCCAGGAGCAACAGTGTCCCTAATTTGCTGGGAAGTGGCAGTGCGATCCCCTACGGCACTGCGTAGGATCCTACGGTCTTGGCGTGCATCCGTGCGTCGCTGCGGTCCGGTCCCAGGTCGACGGACACGTGCACCTTCCGCCGACCACTGGCGACAACATCGATGTACTGTGGAGACCTCACGCCCCACGTGTTGAGCAATTCGGCGGTACGTCCACCCGGCCTCCCGCATGCCAACTATACGCCCTCGCTCAAAGTTCGTCAACTGCACATACGGTTTACGTCCAAACTGTCACAGCATGCTACCAGTGTTCAAGACTGCGATAGAGCTGCGTATGCCGTGGCAAACTGGCTGACACTGACGGCGGCGGTGCACAAATGCTGCGCAGCTAGCGCCATTCGATGGCCAACACCGCGGTTCCTGGTGTGTCCGCTGTGCCGTGCATGTGATCTTTGCTTGTACAGCCCTCTCGCAGTGCCCGGAGCAAGTATGGTGGGTCTGACACACCGGTGTCAATGGGTTCTTTTTTCCATTTCCAGGAGTGTATATACATGGGTTTATGATCAATATGTCACTATTGGTTTTCCATATAATACAATATTTAAAATCAAATAATATGAAAAATGTTGCATCATAAATTACTCAGTTAAAGAAATTGTGCTGAACTCTCCACATAGGTACCACTATGATATTTTACAGTCATAAAATTCCTGAAGTGAGTAGCAACGATTTGCAGCTAACCAGCTGAACAATTTGTCTTTAAATAAATCAAATGGAGTTTCTACCTATTCTAGTGGCAGTTTGTTAAACATCTTCATACCCACCACTTCGTAGCTGTTCAGTGACTTGGATAATCTGTAGCAAGGTATGTCAAGATGGCTACTATTTCTGGTTCCATGAGGGTTCACAGCTCTTCTACACAGGTATTCTGACAAGTTGCTCTTTATATGCAGTAGGGAAGTGTAAATATAAATATTTATAACTGTTAATATTTTTAAGTTGATAAACAGTGGTTTGCAGTGGGCCAGTGTATCACTGTTTGTGATAATTCGAATTACTTTCTTCTGAAGTGCCAAAATATCCTGAAGGTGTGAGCTATTTCCCCATATTAAAAGCCCATAAGATATAATGCTTTAAAAAAAAGCAAAGTAGGCTGATCTTACATAGGCCGCAGGTACATGGTTTTTTTTTAAATTCCTTAACAAAGACACCACTCTAGACAGCCTTGCACTAATGGATTTAATATGTGGCTCCCATGTCAGTTTACTATCTATAACAATACCTAAGAACTTAACACTAGCCATGAAGTCTGCTACTGGCAGATCTCTTAAACTAAATACAATCTTTTGAGTTTTAGTCTCATTAAGCAGGAACCCCTTAGCTCTAAACCAGACTGATGCTTGTAATATTGTGTAATTTGCCACAGTTTGGAACATATCCATGTCTGAGCTGATATTGAAAAAAGTGGTATCATCTGCATAGAGAATGGAGTGAGTATTTATGTAAGATGGTAGATTGTTTGTCATTATGACAAGTAGCAAGGGTCCTAATACTGAGTCTTATGGCACAACACACTTAACTTCAGCTATCTGTGATCTCTGTTTACCAATACAAATAATTAGTTTATGATTGCTGAGGAAAATGTTGTCATCTTTACACTTTGCAATTCCATAATAAACTAGTTTGCTGAGGAGTGAAATATGCTCCACACAATCGAAGGCTTTGCTAAGATCACAAAAGGCAGCCTGGGCAAAAATTTTTTGAAGCATTAAGCACTTGCAGGGAGTCAATGGCATGGACTGCTGATTTGCTCTTCCTAAAGCCAAATTGTACTGCAGTAATAATGTTATCACATGTCAGATAATCACACAGTTCTGGGAGTTGGTGATGGATACCAAAACTTTAGATAAAATAGGTGTCAGAGATATTGGGCGATAGCTAGAAGGGCAATTTTTGTCTCCTTTCTTGTAAATGGGCACTACCCTGGATAATTTTAATACATCTGGGAATACTCCTTCAATTAGACATCTGTTTATACATTTAGTAAGAAGATATACTATATGCCCAATCATCTTTTTTAACATATTTCAAGAAATACCATATATATCTTCACTATCAGAGGGCCTAAAATTATATACAATAGTTAAAACAACATCTGGTGTGACCTCTGTTAAAAGGAATTTATTTTTCAGGGTGTAGTCTACAGTATGATATTTAATTAGATCAGTTACAGTTTCTTGTGGACTCCCAATGCTTTCCCTAATTTGGTTAACAGATTTTATACAGTAGTTATTAAATTCATCTGCTGAAATTTCTATCTCAGCTTTCTGCTTGCTTTTGGCCACTGAATTTATTATAATCCGTGCGTTTTTGCATTTATTTTTTGATGACTCAATGCTGACTAGGTTATGTTGTTTTTTGGCCTCATTTAAAGCATACTTATATTCCTTTTGTGCTGTTGAGTACCTTTGTTTAGCTATATCTGAAGTCTGTAAGAATCTCTATACAACAACAACCTCCTTTTCATATTGGCTAAGTGAGCAGTATACCATGAATTCTTATCCCTATATCTATTACTGTTACTTTTAGGGTTAACTTTACATTTGTATCGAGGGCAGTTGGTCTTGAATATATTTAAGAAAGAATATAAAAACCTATCAAACAATGTATTGGCAGAGCCCTGAGCATTATTGTTAATCATATGCGACCAGTCATAGTTACTGAGTGCGACCTTGAAATTAGACAATTTTTCTTGCGTTATTGGTCTTGTGATGACTATTTTAGGCTCTTAAAACTCCTTATAGTCCATATTAGTCCTATCTGTACCTCTTTTTACCCAAACTGAGTCATGGTCTGAGAAATCGAAGGCAGCTACATGTGAAGATAGTAACACTCTATTGACATTTATAAGTATGTTGTTGAGACAAGCGGGCTGTCTTGTGGGTTTGCAGTTCGTAAAAATGAAGTTGAATTGTTGAAACAGGTTTTTAAATTCATTTATGGTTTACATGTCTTTGTTTACATCAAATGTGCCATTTCCCTGAGGACAAAGAAAGAAATTAAGTAAAGTCTCGAGTTTTTCTTAAAATATTAGTGGACTTCCGTCTGGTGATCTATAAAGAGATACAATAGCAATTTTTAAATGATCCAGATACCAACCTGTGGCTTCAAAATGTATCTCACTGCACAGAAATCCTAGATCTAGTTCATTACTACAATTTATTAATTCTTTCTTAATGTAAATTGATACACCCCCTTGAATATGCTGCTCTCTGCTATAGCTGTTCGCTAAGTGGAAATCATCTAGTACAGGAAAAGATATTTCATTTCCTTTACACCAGTGCTCACTTAACCATAATGCATCAAATAAGTTCTCCTTTGCAAATTCGTTTAAAATTACATGTTTTCCATGTACACTTTCAATATTAAGATAACCTATCTTGAAAGACAAAGTTGGTGAGTAATTTTTGTTATGGGGGCAATTGTCATTACTGCTATATTTCTGTCTAGTGTTACCGACATGTATTATATTATTCTTATCTTTAATCTGGTCGTCCAGTGTGAATCTGGGCAAACCTGTTAGTCTCAGCCCTTTTATACTACCTCTAAAAAGAGTTTTCCCTAAATGTAAGTGGTATTGACTCAGAGCTATCAATTTTTGCTATGCCTAGCACATTGGCTACTTTTATGATTTCGTTACCCACATACTTCTTTCCGAGCTGATTCAGATGGAGACCATAAGCAGTGTGGAATCTTGTACCTAAGTTAGTTATGTTAACAAAACAGACATTTTTAAAGTATTTACAAATTTTCTTCATTTCTTCATTTACTCTTTGCACTTCAACATTCACACAATACCAGGATGGAAGATCATGCCCACATGGTATTGAAAAGATAAGATTTTTGTATTTTATAGTTCCTGCAGTTTATTCTTTAATGATAACAAGAAGTCTTTTCCTTCATTTCTCACTACGTCATTTGATCCAGCCAGAAAAACTGCCAGTTCCATAGCTTCTGCTGATGAAGAATCTGCTACATCTTTAAATTTTGCACTAGGTTTTATTGTGGCTGAGATATGGTGGCTTGAATTGTTCTCAGCTATATCCCTTAATTTCCTTCCTTGACTGTCTGCATATAAATGTATTTTCACAGGCCTAGGTCTGCAATTGTGGCTTGCTTTCTTGGGGTTTTTGGTTTCATTACTACTATTGACAGTTGACATAATATTTTCACTGCACCCATTATTCACTTCACTTTCATTAACCTTTCTTGTGGTAAGCACCTTGACTTGTGAGTCTGCTTTAATGTTTAATGAGTGGAGTCCTGCCTAGATATTCTTGTAGGAACCTTTTAAGAAAATTAGTGATACTGACAACTACATACCAATATATTTAGTCTCTGTTATGTTTCATTGGTAAAAATAGGCACTCGAACAAAACCAATGATTCATACCATACCCACAATACCAGGAGGAAGATGGACCTCCATTATGAATCAAAAAACCTTACTATTGTACAAAAAGGAGTCCATTACATGAGCTGCAAGGTGTTCAATGCTCTCCCACCATCACTGAAATTACTTATCCACGAGCTTCCCAAATTTAAACAACAGCTCAAACAGTATTTATTAGATAATCCCTTCTATTCGGAAGAAGAATATTTCAGTAGAGTTAACTGTAATTGATTTTTTCAATTACCTATTTGATGTGCTATTGTACATTATGATACTCACAATCACTGTTAACATTACTGTGTTTTTCATTTAGCTATTAAGATCTACCATATTTTTTAATGTAATTTTTTCTATACCTATTGATGTGTATTTTGTCTTATACCAGATATCCTCCTGCAAGAGGTACTTTTATGTATTCCTTTTGTATTATTTGTAATAACTTTAACACATCCTACATCCATGCAAATGCCTCGCAGTATTCGATTTATGAGATATAAATAAATAAATACAGTACTATGTTGCATGAAAGTAATATTAGACTCTGAAAACTGGGTGTAAATCATGTATAATACTAATATGGCATGTCATATGTTGGACAGTCTATAAGAACTATTGATTAAAAATGTATGTAACCTAAGTATTCACCAACTCACATAGCCAAGTAAATTAGCTATCACCTGTGAGCAGGAAATCAGATATGAAGATAATCGCACTGTGAAGCAGGCAACAAATTTATGGAACAGTGTAATGAAAGAGGCAATTGAGATTAGAATGGTGGGTGATTTAACCAGGAATCAACAGGAGAAAAGGTTTTAGATTAAGTGTGCAGTCCAGCACTCAGTTTGCTTAAATAATACAGGAGAACATCTCAAAGCTCTTTCTTTGCACACAGATAAATCCCCACAAGGAAGTTTTTTACTGAAGGATTTTGTCTTACTGCAGTTCCCTTACTTACACTTTTTCTATGCCCTTTGTGTAATCTTTTTTTGGATATGAAGTTTTGTTGAGTGTTTTATTTTTTAATGGCACAATCAAACAATCGTTTCGGTATTGTGTGGTGCGTACATCTACATCTATACTCAGCAAAACCACAGTTTGGAGTCCATTGCGAACAATGAGGTCTGTGCTCAACTCCTTTCAAAGACAGCTAGAGACATTTTCAAAACATCACAAAAGATAAAATGAAAAAAAGAAACCTTATAAAGCAACTATAGACCTGGTTACATGCAGAAAGTGTATGAAAATCAGTTAATATCTATGATTCTAGCTATGCCTTGATGCCTCAGGATGTGTTCTGTCAACCTATCTCTTTGTTTAGTCAAGTTGTTCCTTATAGCAATGAGTTCTGAGCTTAGAGACTATAAATTATTTAAATGCTTCCACTAGTTGAACAAAATCTCTCTGAACATGTATTTGAAGACAAATTGTATGACAGGTTACTTGTCCATAATGTTCTGTGACTATACTTTGTAATGTAGTGGTATAACATCAGTAGCTCATCTACTGTAGTTTTGAATATATTAATGTCTGTAGGTGTTTTGTGTTGTCTATTGCTGTCTTGGTCCAACAACAAGATAGTATATTCAATGACAATAGCAACTCATCCTAAAAAGCAAAATAAAATATTGACAGATAGGCAGTTTAGTAAAGTTTTTTGCATGCTCTGTGGATCATATTTGTAAAACTTGCTATGAAGTGAAATGTGTTGGTAGATCTACAAATAAGATACATTCTCCCTGTGAAAACATGGCTACATCATGGCCTTTTTACATAACTGGAGTTTTTGGAAATTAATCTTAATCTACAATAAAATTTGATAAATGTAACTCAGTCACATACTGATACCTATTCATAAATTCTTGTATGGATCAAAACTTGTCAAGTAGAAAATATTTCAGTTTATTTCTGAAACTTTTATGATTCATATGTCAGCACCTTTTATTTACAAGGTAGGTGGCCATGGTAGTCTAGTGGGTAGAGCACTAGGCTCAACTTTAGAGGTTATGCCTTAACCCAGGAAAGAGACAGTGATCTTTTCCCTTTCCAATCCCTCCAGGATGACCTCAGGTCCACTCAGCCTCTATCAATTGAGTACCAGGGATTTTTCCCATGGTCAAAAGGTGAACAGGGTAATGGGCCCAGTGATGAAAGGCTGCACATACTTTGCAATTTTTTAATGCAAGCTTAGAGTTAGTTGTGGATGGTGGAAGGTATTTTTTCCCATAGTGTTATATTTATGAATGCTACTATTATTATCAAATTGCTTCTGATTCTCACAACTGAGCATTGTTAGTACACTGGACTCACATTCAGGAGAATAGCAGGCCAAATCCTCGTCCGGCCATTCTGATTTAGGTTTTCCATAATTTCCCTAAATCATTCCAGAAAAATGTTGGAGTGATACCTTTGAAAGGGCATGGCTGATTTCCTTCTTCATCCTTAGCAAATAATCCAAGCTTGTGCTCCATGTCTAATGATGTCACTGTTGATGGGACATTAAATCCTAATCATCCTTCCTTTCTTTTTTGTGATGCTCACAGCTTCATAAGAGTGTATTGTGAGGCTATTGTTAATATGTCATCCTCTCAACCAGTTGCCTACATGATGTTTGACAGCTCAAATAAGAAATTATGTTTACAGCAAGTTTCTGTGAAATGAGTAATTTGCGTTTAATTAGTGAACTGCCCTAAAAATGATTCCATGTCACATCAATGAGTGGAACTATGCAAAGTAAGCTATTTTAATGTAGAATCATGTTGATAAAAGAACTCAACACAATATTACCTGGGGAGAATATTACTTTCATAACTGATTACTGGACTTTGCCAGTGTTGACGTACACTGATTGGAGACTAATCTTAAATTATTTGATTGGATCGATGAAATGCTTGCTGACACAATTCTGTTCAGTTGCAAGACACTATTCTTCATAAAAGAAAGGTGCAAAAAACTGTTGAACATCTGCAAGGCATGTAGTAGTCTGGAAAATATATAGATGGTAATGTAAGCTTTCACGCCATGAGCACATGGGGCAAACATTACCAAATACGTACTCTTGTATTTCTACGACTGCAGAAAATGTTGCTCAAAATTTCATCCATACATGAGCTTATTTTGAGTAATCAAAATTGTTGCAAAAATTGTTGGCGAACAGATTTTGTCTGCAGTTGTACTGCATTTTAGAAATTACAGCATGTTCTGCCTGGATTGCATTTCTTTATGTAAAATTGCAATTTTGACCATTTTGAAGTGATAACTTACTTTGAAGTGTGCCAAGCATGTTCATTACTGGGACATGGTCTTCATTTCAACAATATTTACATGTTTCATGCTGTATGAATAAGAATAATCAAGAGTCCTTTGCCACCTATAAAACAGGACACAGCGTTTTATATTGTAATTCCTACAGAATTGATGTAAGTACTGTACACTTATCACATGTTTCCATTTCTGAAACCAGCAAGACTGATGAAATTATTGGTATTGAAATTCCTCTCACAACACACAGAAACTGAAAAACCAAGGAATAATGAGTGATTGGCAGCAACATCTTCAGCACATTGAAAAACAAGCTGAAGGAATTGTTTTATGAAGTTCCAGAAAAGTATGAAGACCTTAGGGCTGTCTAACATAGTCTTTAACACTTTTGAGATGGCACATGAGTCTCACTCAACCACTGGCATGTAACAGTCATGTAGTATTATTTTACATTACAACAAAAGTTTGAAAAAAGAAGAGAATGCATTATGATAGGAGGAATTTCCACTTCACATGGACAATAACAGCTCTACAGAAATTGTAGAGAGATATAACTAATCCTTTAAAGAAACTTAACAACTGTGGAAACCCATGCTTTAGGATGATGCTGATAACAATAATAATAGTAATAATAATAACAATAATAATGCATGTAATAACCAAAAAGCCCTTGATATTTGTCTGGGCAGGGTATTACTTGCAACATTCAAAGGTATAATACACAAAGAAAAATGTATCTGTCATTTTATGTCTGAGTTAATTTCAACGCAAGATAATCATAACCTTTTAGTTAGTACTGATGTTTCCTTCTGTATTTAACCTGTCTAGAAGGCACTACATGATTTTTTTTATCATATCACAGAAAGCAGAATATTAAAACTAAAGATCTTTAACTTGAAGCACACAAATAACTTTCACCTATATGTTTGTAAGGCATATAATATATGTTGCTTAGATCATTGTATACATTGAGGTAAAAATTACCATCACTGAAACCAATTTTCTTCAGACAGATTTTTAGGTGACCAACGAGCAAGCTACAACCAGCTGTTTTCTTTCAAGCTTTGGTTACTGGAAGATGGCAAAGACATGACATTTGGTGAAATAATTATTGAAGGTGCTGGAAAAATTCTTAAACAGGTTATCTATGGAAACTCAATTCCTACCTCAGCAGCACCTGTAAGTCACTAACAACAAAGTTTAACATTTTTGTATATATCTTAGAATATCAATAAATATGAAAAAAATACAGTGATACATATGATATGAGTAATTGCCCTACAAAACCATTACAATATAATTTCAATGCAAATCTGTCCAGTAAATGTTTCTTTATATGTTTTATGAAATAAACCCAGAACATGAGGATATATTATGGTATACAACAAATGAAGAAGCTGAACATCATTGCTCTTTGTAAACTCTAATTTGTATCTCTCTCTCTCTCTCTCTCTCTCTCTCTCTCTCTCTCTCTCTCTCTCTCTCACACACACACACACACACACACACACACACACACACACACACACACACACACACACACAACCTAACACTTTATTCAAGTAAAAGTACAATGGTAAAATGTTATATTCTCTTTGAGTGAGATACTGGTAAAAGTGACTGTAAAATTTGCACACATTAGACATACTCCCTCAGTCCCAGATTGCAGAGGAGCAGCACAATAGCACAGAGTGAAGCTGTGTGTCAGGCAGCTGCCAGAGCACTACTTCACTCCCAGGTACAGTGAAGCAGGGAGTTGTGCAGCAGCCAGCAGGTTCGCTTGACTGCATGGACAGAAAACACACAAGCCAGCTGAGCTGCAGTCTTTTTGAAACCATTATAAAGAAACTACTGGTGAAAAAATTCTATTCTAACGCATCTCAAAATTTTACTCATCAGCTTCATGAGGAACTGCTTGTCATTTCGTTAATGGTCATAGTTATTTTAATATTTTAAAACTAAGTAACCTACTGCAAGAATTTTGAAAAGTTTGCATTGAGAAATAGGAGTTGCTATGAATTTGGGTTTGGTGCATGATAGGTCATATGTTACTGCATATGATTTGTAGCTAACATACTGAACTATTCTTTTGACCTAGAGCGATATTGCTGTTTTATCACCAGTCATAAGAAAATTGATTGTATGTAAAGCACTTCATCCCAAACTTGTGTGCCAGTGAAGAAGCCAGAATGAAAACAGTTTCAGATAGCGAAACAAGATTTTGGCAAATTATAGTATGCAAAGAGGAGAATATATTTTACCAGATGATTAATAGGTGAAACTTCTGTAGCTAACTGATATTCAAGCTACTACAGATTTTTCCAATGAAACAACATCATTATTAAGGGCCATCGATAGGAGATGAAACAAGAATTGTTAATGATTCCAGAAACCAGAAGGAGTTTTCAAGACATGGCTCTGACACTCACAATGAGATTCACAACCATTGTAAGTATTGTGAAGTCAACTACCAAGGTGTTGTCAGATTGCCTGCAGCCACTATATATGCTAAGGCCTTTCTCTAAATGCCGTAAATGATTTATAGAACATACAGAACTTTTCAACTGCAATCAGTGGTGCTGACAGAAAAAACACATTCATGTAAAATACTCAGAAAATTTTGGTACATTGTTTTATAATTATGAAAATTTTCATTCAGTTGTACTACAAGCACTACAAGCATTTACAGATCATCAGGGGAATTCATTATAATTGATGTTGGGGGACATGGGAAGGAAAGGAAAAATGATAGGTTTTATTCGTCTGGTGTAGTTTACTCGATGCAAGAAGGGGAGATTAATATACCTCCAGACCCTCCACTACTAAATACATCAATTGGATTGCCTTTTGCATTCATTGGAGATTAGGTACATCCATTGTTGAGGCATTTTTTCAAGTATTAATAGTCAGTGTGTTTTGATCCATGAAAAGAATATTTCAACAAATGCTTTTCCAGACCATGATGATTAATAGATCATGCTTTGGAATAATGAGCGCTATGTGGAGCAAATTTTGGAAGCCAATAGAAACTCCATCAGAACTTTCTGAAAACATTGTGAAATTTACATGTTCTCCACAACACTCATTGAACTACAAGGATCCTTGAGTGTTGAGCAGAGTACAGTAGACATCCAGCATTCTGTGCAAGGAATTTACCACACATGATGAAACTCTAATAGATCTTCAACTGAAGCTGTGCACATGAGATGGTTTTCAAAATAAAATACAATTTTCGGATGTTTAGCAGCTATGCTACTTCAACTTTATTACTGCCTGCCATTTTAGGTCAGTGAAAGAAATGAGAGATTAATGAAATGCATTCTGTACTTATGGTCTGTAATTCTGCTGTCACATCATCACATAACTTCTCCAAAGTGAATCAGCAGTGATGATAGCTGTCTTGGTGGTTCCACAAAGGATGCCAAGTAAAGACAGGTGCTATCAAACCTTTCGCTGATATCATTTTCTCATCAGTGCAATAAAAGAAACATGAGCACCTGCGACAGTTCTAACACTGCTACCCACAGCGAAAGCCGAATACTGTTGGCATTGCCTGACCACTGCCGGAGTCATTTGAATGCTCTGGTCACTGCTCCCAGAAATGGGCATGTTTGATTTTCTCAGTGCTACTCTGCTCTGTGGTGCCCCACATGCAGTTCCACTTTAATCACTCGGACTGACATGCGCTGATTTGTTTTGTGGTCACTGCCCTGCTTGCCGTGCCACACTGCTCCACTCATGCCACACAGCTCCACTATAGCTGCAGCCTAAGGGGGGAACAGTGGCCTCTTGTAATCAAATTCTTTTATTGGTCATAAGAGGACATATTACATCAGCTATTTTGAAACTTTCTTAGAGATCAAACGTTAAGGGGAGATATGAGAGAGGTACTGGTTGAAGTAAAGGAGTGAGGGCACATAGGGAGTAATGCCTGGATAGCTGTCAGTAACAAAAAATTACCCACGAAAGGCAAAGTACAGGGTAGGAATCCTGATCTGTCTCACAGTTTTAAAATATAAAGATGTTTCAAAATAATGTGCACACTTCTGCAGAGTGAAAGATCATTCAGAATTTAGCTTTGACAGTAACTTAGACTTTCCATGATTTTGAAGGCACTCCTTTTGTAGAGATGGAAATGGATTTGTACTTATAAAGACACATCTATATACCTAAGTATTTGACAACAATATGAAATGGATAGATACATATATAGATACTCACTACATAGAGGAACCACTGAGTGGCAGGCAGGCTCATGGAAATAAGATTGCTGGATCTAGCAGTGGTTTTTCAGTGAGCCTGCCTGCGACTCAATGCCTCCTCTATGCAGTGAGTAGCATTCTACTGCTTTTGTTCCATCCCAGATTTTCTATTATTTAAGTATTTGATAATTTAGATGAGTGAGCGAACAAATTTAGGAAAGATTTTTCTTCTTAAATGACTACTGTTTATGTGTCTCTTTGTGTTCTTCAAGTATAATGTGTACACAATTACTTTTTCTGTCCATGCATTTGAAAAGCTAATATAAAGACTAAAAAATTAACTCGCTTGACTGTGTTCATTTGAAGACCTCAATAACTAACTCCCTTACCAGGTAGTGAGTTTACTAAGGAGTAGATGTTTAGAGGCAGCATTAAGCACTATTGATTTTAACTATACTATCAGCTTTCATAATGGGAAAAAAATATCCAAGCTGTACCCAAAGTCAGCGATGTATTCCAAGTCTGGCACTTTTCTCATGGAAATTGTTCAAATGGCTCTAAGCACTATGGGACTTAACATCTGAGGTTATCAGTCCCCTAGACTTAGAATTATTTAAACCTAACTAACCTAAGGACATCACACACATCCATGCCTGAGGCAGGATTTGAACCTGCAACTGTAGCAGCAGTGCGGTTCCAGACTGAAGCGCCTAGAAACCCTCGGCCACAGCAGCTGGTGGAAATGGTTCGATTCTTCACTTAAAGAGCTGTCTATGAAGATGTCATCATTACATTCAATAAGTAGTAAGTATGGATTACAGATACAAATGAAGATATGGGGCAGTAAGGCTTTACCTAGTATGAAGGATGAGTCTCTTTAATTTCTTGTGATTTTTTATGTTATTGGGTCTCAGGTTTCTTATTTGAAACTTCATTTCCTATAAATGATGTAATAAATTATACAGGCTGGCCAAAATAAAAGTAACCTGGAAAATGTTCATAAAGTAACACAAAACAAGTTACCCTAGTCAATGAAAACAAAAACTGTTCTTTAGAGAAGATACTTGAAAGGACTACTATTGCTATTGAAATATCATTCAACTTTCTTGTCTGGAATTGATGCGTGCACTCACAGGACATGAGGTTTGCACAACAAACTCTATAGCAGCAAGAACAGCTAAATGGTTCAAAATAAAGTAGTGTACTTAGCTTTTGTCGCATTGGTCTCCTCTAAGTTGGAAATGCATTACCTTTTCTCCCAATAGGTAACCTGTACCGCTGGGAGAGTTTAGCCATAATCTACTGTCTAGCAGCAAAAATGACACAAAGAATAGTGTGAGTGGCTCAGCATGAGAGTAATAATTAGACAGGGGAAGACAAAAAAGTTAGCATCTGGCCGCAGCTGTCCACCAATATTAATTCATGATGCAGACTGGCAGAGCAGACAACTGTGGTGATGTGTCTTTGGTAGAGGAAGTAATTGGGTCACCAAAAGTATGTCAGAACTAGTCCCTAAATGGCAAGGGTGTGATACAATCTCTCTAACTGCCCATATATTGAAACAGCTAACACCAAAGCCTGGTGGACAAGTTTCACAGCTTTTCACTATGGATTTCTTTGATGTACGGTCTTCAGTGCAGTCACCAAGGAGTGTAAAGTAACTCATTATAAATTATGGAAGAGAATTACTCCATAGTGCTCTTACATGGTGTAGGAACATAATGTGATGACGTGGTAGTGTGTAGTCAGTATCAGACTGAATGGGTTAGGTGTTAATCCTTTTAATTATATATGACACAAAGTAACCCTGCCAATCCCTCTGGATCACAGAAACAGCCTTTTGAGTCTCTCTCATAGCAAATGGGACTGTACATTGTGTAGGTGGTGGTGTAGAGTGGGTTGGCCAGTAGAGTGGTAACCTTTCATAACCTTTCACTCCGATATACTCTGTTAGGATGAAGAAGATAGATGCATAGTTTCTTGAGGCTAACGGTAAGCTGTTGGAACTTCTTAATTCACTTAGTACTGGATATAAAATTGGTTGTTGGTCCTCAGCACCTTGTTAATGTAGAAAACAGTGTAATGGGAAATGTCTTTCAACATGGCTGAGAAGAGGCTCATACCAACATAGTAAAGAAGTTCACTCATGTACAGACTGGCATAATACTTGTGCTGGCTAAGTGTGGTACTAAGTTATGTGAGCGTGCATCAGGAATACGGGTGGTACAGCAGCAGGAAATTCCCACTACATGGAAGTTAAGTGGAGCTGGCATTATCTGGTCATGAAGGCACAGAAATTGCCCATAGTATGGAGGAGGATGGGGAGATTAGTGTTTAATGTTCCATCAACAATGAGGTCATTAGAAACAGAGCACAAGTTTAGATTGGGGAAGGACAGTGGAGGAAAAGCTGTGCCCTTTCACAAGAACCATCCTGACATTTACCTTAAGCAATTTAGGGAAATCACAGGAAACCTAAATCTGGATGGCCAGACATGGGTTTTAACCTTCATCGTCCCAAGGAAAGACTGATTACCAGAGGGGATTTGAAAAGCTGAGAGCTTAAAGGTGGAAGTTGTGGTATTATGCAAGACAGAGATTACTGCCAAAACATTGTGCAGGAGTTAATAAGAGTGGAAAAGTAAGTGCATTGTACATGATGAAGGCAGGGGGAAGATAGAGAGGTCATAAAATGAAAGATATAGAAAACTAATATGGAGTAAGAAAGGAATAGTTGCTATGAAAAACTTCTGAGACCAAAGTAACTACTGTAAATTAAGGTACCATGAGGGCACAAACCAAGGACATCCTGTAATGCCAGTTCCCACCAGCAAAGTTCTTTGGAACTGGTGTCTGGAAGAAGAATCCAGATGGCATGTGTGGTGTCATGCTGTACTGCACACTCTGTAACAGGCTGTCATGTTTTGCCAGCATACATTCTCTGCATATGCCAGTTTATCATAAGTGATAACTTTATGGTAGTCATGCTGATGTAAAAGGCTGAACAATGTTTACATAGCAGCTGGTATATGACGTGTCATTCACAAATGGTTGTCCCTTTGGTATTATTTGTTTACCAGTTATACCTGTTACAGTTGTTACCTTTAAATGTTGTGAATATTTATTCACTGTCCAGCTTTCATTGCACTGAATGTAACAGTTATTCCTACATTATTATTATTATTATTATTATTATTAAGAGTAGTTTTACAGTCATGATGGTGATGTAAGAATAACTGTTACATTCATTGGAATGATAGCTGGATGGGGACTGTATATTTTCAAAGTTATGATACTATTAATTCCTTTACTGTTATTTATTAAATGTTTTTTTTTTTCTCTTGCAAGTAATAATTAAAGCAATGCACCTCCTTCATTATTTTCAGAAGCAGTATCAAACGTTTCGTCTTCATGAACATCGTGTGTACGAATGGCTGCCTCATTTATCCTCTCAAGAATTTATTCACATTTTATCCAATATATCATCTTTCCAGATCAAGGGAACTAGCAGCACTAAAGGTAAAAACATGAAGTACATCTTCTTGTCATTATCAAGGTAGGCTTCACCAAGTATCACTTTCTGGAGTTATACTGTCAATTATCATTCACAGGTTGTCCATTAACAAAGACTGTATATCTGTTACCTTCTACAGACATACACAGCCTGATAACCCCTTGCTGCTTAGATTATATTGTAATACAACATGAACTAGTGTACCTTCTCTGTAGATGCCCATCCGTATGGTAGTGTTTCGCAGATTTTACACAGAGAGGGTATGGTCCAACTCCTGTTAGAAAGGAGGTTTTTACGTGGTTTCATATCTGAAATGTTTTAATTTTTTTAACAAATCAGAACATGATGGTCAGTGTTCTACCCCATCCTAGTTTTCTAGGACCTTAGTCTCAACACTCACTTTCTGCAGTCAATAGCACACAGTTACATACCAGCTGGTCTTAATCTGTGTTGTTGCAATGAGCTTTATCTCTACTGGACAACAGTTGATTTCCATTTACATAAATTACATGAAGTTGTCTGTCCATCGATCCCACTGGCTGCCCCCTACCCTTTTCCTATATATGTACAAACAGTTTAGTGACTGAATCTGAGTAAACCTGAGGATCCCATCAATTTGTGTGCAAAATTGTGGCTCAAACACAACTACCACAAATAGCAGCACTGAAAGTGAGCTTCAGATATGCACAGCTTAGTGAATGTTTTTATAAAATATAAAGATGGGCCTTTATACAACTTTAACAACATGATTTTTTTAATTGAGTGTCTGAGCTAAGGTAAAATCAATTACTTCTTGAATACATTACTAAAGTTATGTCAAGGGGGTACATTTGCGTTTTAAAATGTCTGTAATGATTGTAGACGTCAGGCCTGGTAATCTACAGATTAATCATGTGCCAGGAAACTGAAAGGCCATGGGATCAAACCCCAGTTGAACTACAGGATATTTCAGTCTGATTTTAATCTCTTATGATGTGAAGATATGCCAGAAATGACATGAGGTCCAGATTCCATGTTAAAGTATAGATCCCCTTTCCCTAGTAGGATTATTGGAGCAAGTCAGGGACATCCAAGTTGCGAAAACACAGCATCCATTTGAAAGACTTTCATCAAGCCGTTGAACCACACATTATTATTATTATAGATCTATAGAGGATGCTGAGAAGCTGACTGAATATGAAACTTGTGGTAAGGTGTCTTCAGTGATAGCAGGTGAAGACCAGACCACACCAGATGAGATCAGTTAATAAGAAAAGGACTGACTGAAAGATCCATGGAGCTCATGAGCTAGAAATGCCATCCAACTCTTTCAGTACCTTGAACAATCTGTTTTCACAATCGTAGGTCAGTATCAGTTGTATATCTGAAAGTCTGGTGCTGTTTTCACAATCGTAGGTCAGTATCAGTTGTATATCTGAAAGTCTGGTACTTGTTGACAATTTTTCAGCTTCTCGTTGCCAACAAAATGTGTTTATATCCCACAAAGAAAATCAAGGTTGTACACTGTGGGCCAACAATAATTAGTATAAATTAATCATGTCCAGTGTCTCTTAGCTGGCTTACTGCCAATAGCAGATTTGATATTAGTGTGTCTTGCACTTTCTTGGAGTCCCATTTGTGTTGCCCTCTAAGGATAACTTATGGCCAAGAACTAAGTGGATCTTGAAGATAAATAGCTGAATTTTATGGTACAAATTCACTAACATTATTGGAATGCTCTAATACAATCCAGATCTGACATTTGTTTATGCACAGGCAGCACACAGAATGCCCTTTCATAATGAATGTTTGCAAATTCTCTCATATTTTTGCACATACTTCTTGTCACACAAGTGAAAATTTGACATTCTGCAGTGTGTTTTGGAAATATCTTGTTTTATTTGAAGTTTCATTATGTACAACTTACTCTAAGCATTTTGTTTACATACATTTGACTGACATTAGTGAACTTGCATTAATACAGGGTTTAGTGGATTCTCATCACTTTACATATTCTTGTCATCACTTGATGTATTCTTGTGGTTGAAAAAATATAGCACATCATAAAATACTCACCTTTTTTAAAAACACTCAGAGCTTTTTTTATGTATGGTAATTAATTCTTTTGGTCACAAGTGAAAACTGCGAGAGAAGGCATAAGTGAGTGGCACGTTTCTTTGTGAGGGTTTAGTAGATGGTTTCAATGGGGTGAATGCAGTGGCAAGGACACTGGAGAACTCACAGAGGCCCTCTGTTAGAGCTGCAAGATTTGCACTAGAAGCAGTTTGACAGTGAAGCAGAAAAGGAAAATCTATGCCTTTAAGAAGAAAGAGGCTAGTGAGGAACAATTCAGGCTGTTAGGTTTCTGGTGGTTGGGAACTAGCAGTTAGTAGTAGTTGCAGGGGAGGAGTACATAGTCTCACAGTTTTATAGGTTCCAGCTACCATATGCCATAAAGGAAGTCGTTTTAGTACATATACTGTGCTTTTATTTTGAAATCATTTTATTCCACCATTTAGTGGTTAGTTAACTTCCCTACTTGGGCATTATCAAGCTAAATCACCATAAAAATTCTTATGCTTATGGCATATTATGGTTCACACAGTATTGTGGAGAAAAAGCAACACATGATGGGGTCCCTGATAAGAGTTTTGTGAAACTATAGCAGGAATGAGGACAGCTATCACAGGTGTGAAGTTTCTGTATAAAATGAAGAAAGTGTAGCCCTTATGTGGGTTTTGTCACTGTAGCAGCATACATACCATATTAAGATATGTTAGCAAAACTGCTGAAGTTGAGTTACACATGACATGGTAAATATCTTAAAATAGGATACTTGCCAATGAATGAATGGCCAGTTTATACAGGGAAATGGCTTATTGTCCATGAACAGAAATATGTGTTCTAATTCTGAAAACAATAAAAGACATGGCTGCGATAAACCAACAGCTATTTATTAGGTCATGATGTGGCAGCATATACAGATAGTGATACGTACAAGACTACTGGCTGGAGCTGGAGCGCAGTTATATGAAGACCATTTGCCCACAAGGGGCTGCTGGCTTTCAGCTGTAGGTGATTGTGGCACCATTCACAGTCAGCGGCCATTGGTGGAGGCCTGGAGGAGCTCCGTGACTCTCTGATGGTTGACACATCAGTAGTACCTGAAACAGATGTCCTGGGCATGAACAGTTCCTGGTCCACATGTACCAGTGAGAAGTGGTGGAAGTGCCGCAAGTGTGGACATGTTTGTCTTCCTACCCCTTCCAGAGAGCATGTGGATGACTGCACCACCCCATAAGTAGGAGCCATGTCAACATTGGACTGGCACTGGGTGTTGTGAGCTGGGGAGCTGCAGGGTCCAGAGTTAATGTAGGCAGTGCCGGCAGGCAGGCAATAGGTGATGGCATCAGTATAAGTGGCACCTGTGCCAGTGTAGGCAGTGGATGGGTCTGTGTATGAGGCTCCTGCTGCGTCGGTATGGGAGGTGCCTGTAGGTGTGCTGATGATGCCCTGGCTGACCACCCTATTTGCTCCAGAAGCCCCCATCCCTCCAAGAAGTGACACTGCAAGGGCATTGAGAGTTCAAGCTGCATAACCCTTGTGTGGCTGGGCCACCGATGGAGCAGCCTGAGACCATTTCAGGAGGGTTGGTGTGCACCGGCTGGGTGGCATACTGCCCACAGCAAATGATGATGCTGGTGGAAGAGGAGTCATTGTGGCAGTCTGTAAGGAGGCATTAGTGCCCTCCTACATACACAGCTTATTGTAGTGGCATGCCACAAGGTGCTAGTCAGTATACACAATAAACACATGATCCATTTGCTGGCTGTGGGCGATGCCTGGAATCAACCAAGTGTGTCATTCAAAACCTTGACCCCAGACTGGAGATCCAGGCACAAACCATTATGATGTTGATGCTGCTGCAGTACACCTGTCTGGCAGCAGGGGATGGAGCACTGTCTGTGGCTGTCAGCTGTGCGAGAGTTTGGCTGGATTCTTGTCTCTGATTTGTCTTTCTTTAAGAACCAAGAAAGAATGTAAGGACCTTGCTACCAGTAATTCTCTGACATATTAGGGCATTTGCATTTAGGAAAACTGCACAACGCATTCTGGCTTGACATTGGATTGTGGATGACAGGGAGGCACTGTGATGAGATGGATACCATTGTGGAACAAAAATCATTGAAGGATTGAGCCAAAAATTGAGGACTATTGTTCAGAACCACCATACAATATAGGCCTTTGATGGAAAAAATGACTAACACCTCCTTGACCATCACATCTGCTGTGATAGATGGACAACAATCAGCATAAGGAAAGTTGGAAAAGGCAACAACAACCAATAACTAAAAAATGTCCAGCAAAGTTGATATGGATTCATTCCCAAGAAAGTGTGGATGCTGGTCCAATAGTAGAAACAGTGCAGGTGCCACCAGTTGACTGGAAAACTGATGGCAAATGGCAGCCAGCTGCTCCACTTCACAATGAACACGAGGGCAGAACCCATGCTGACGTGCCAACTTTTCAGTGTGAGAGACTCCCCAATAACCTTGCTGTAACAGGCTGAAACAAACCTTCACACCGTTTCTAGAATCACAACATGGGAAGTGCTCCTTTTCATCAACGATAGAAAATGTAGAAATTCCACAACAGGTCAGATGCCAGGCCTCGCAGATGGCCAGGCTGCCTTTGTCGTATCATGCTCACAGCTTGTTTAACATATGGGTCTGCAACTACTATAGGTGCAGTCCTGGAGCTGATAATGGGGAAACCATCAATAGTCTGTCTTACTTCTGTATCAAGTTGAAAACACAACTGTTCTTAGAGATCAAACAATGGGTCAGGGCACATGGGCAGCCAAGGCAATGCATTCACATTTGCATGCTGTGATGTGGGGTGGAAATGTATATCGTAATTGCATCTTGACAAAAATAAGGTGCATTATTGAAGGCAATCAGCAGCTTTGTCAGGTAAAGCAGCTAAAGGGTAAAACAAGAAAACTAAAGGTTTATGATCTGTTGTGACTAAGTGGAATTTTGTATTCTATAGAAGACATGACATTTTTTTATGGCATAAACAAGTCAAGGGCTTTTTAAACTTGCAAATAGGGCTGTGGAGAACATTCTGGGTGCAAAAGCAATAGGATGCTCAGAGCCATTTGCATGGTGGTGCCAGAACTGCCCCACCCCACACTGTGATATGTCTGTGACCAAGATTAAATATTTATGAGGGTGGAAGGCTGCAAGGCACCACACAGAGTGTAAATTGTTTTTAAGCTGCACAAATGCATTCTCACAGGCTGATGACCACTTGAAAGAAACATTTTTATGAAGCAGCTGGTGCAGAGTATGAGACTGGTTGCACCCAAAATAAACTTGTGCTATTATGCTACCTGTAGTTCCTACACATTGGGCAGATGAGCTAAAGGAATAATAGCAGTAATATGCCATTTCAGGGGTCAAACACCCTCTTTGCAAAGTTTATGACCAAGATACACAATAGAGGGTTGAATAAATTGTGACTTTATAAGATCACACTTAAGGGCTGTGGTTTGTAAAACAGTAAATAGAGAACAGAGGTTACATAAGTGTTGTTCTGTCATATTTGTTGTTACTACAATATCGTCAAGATTGTTGATGCAGCAAGGAACCTCCTCTGTGAGTTTCTCCAAAAAGTGTTGGAAAATTGAACATTGATTCTGATAAAGATCAAAGGATGTGTTTATGATAATCTATTGTTTGAATGTGTCATCTAATGGAATCTGTAGGTAGGCCTCAGCTGAGTTAGTTTTGGAAAATAATCGGCATTGACCAGTTTGTAAGTAATTCACTAGAGGATATGTGTCCATAAAAGACTGTGCACTGATGGCAACTTTAAAGCCTACACAAAACCAGAGCTGACCTAATACATTTCTGACAATCACCAGTGTCATAACCCACTCACTTGTTGAACTTGGGCAAACAACAATGAGTGATGTTGAGCAATCCAATTGAGACATAACTTGTGCACATAAGGACACAGGTACAAGCCACTCCCAGAAAAAAATACAGTTAAACCAAAGGTTTAAGCTTGATATGTGATGTGAAGTTGTCCACACACCCTAAGCCCTCAGAAAACAAACCTAAAAATTCAGAATATGATGCATCTAGGTCTTGATAGAGAGCCTGATCTGTTACAGATGTACAGTGTCAGTAATGGAAAATTCAGAAGCAATGAAAGCATCTAACCTTTGGCAAGGAGATAGTTACAACCAAATATGTGACAGCTGGACTAAAGTTTTGTAAGCTGTGACAACTGTAAATTAACGAAGGACAGGAATATACTGTTTATTGTAACTTACCAGATCGCATTTAATGGGAGCAAATGCTGGGGAGCCCAGCCATGTGTATATTTGATAGTTCATGAGGGAAACAGCTGCTCTGGTGTCCACTGGCAGTGACAATTTTTTGTTCAGCACATACACTTCAATAAAGAGCCTATTCTGACCTGCAGACAATGATGAAATAGAATGACTATCCACCTCCACTTGTTCTGGGGAAGGCTGGACAACAGCCTATGCAATGTGGACTGCGTTGTGACACTTATCACAAGGTAGGCCTTGTGCATGCAGCTCTCTTATGTTGCACAAAGCAAGAGGGTCATGATGGAAGTGCTGCATAGTGTCCTTGTTGTTGTGACATGTGTCCCACTCATGGAAGGAATAACACCTGTCAAAATCTTTTTGTGAATCAAAATGCTGTACAGCAAATATTTTATGAATAGAATGAAGGTGTTTAAGTGATGTAGGGAGTTTGGTTGAGACAGAACAAATGCTCACAATGAACAGAGGAGTGGAAGATTTCCCATTTTGACTGAGAAGGTGGTACAAAATTTCAAGGAAAGTGTTCATGAATACATCCAATTGACAGTGAATGATATTTTTATGATTTATCCACAACTCTCTTATATGAGACATTAACAAAAATACCGAGATACCAGAAACTGTGTGCTAAATGGCTCTCTAAACAGCTGACACAGCAGTACAAAAAGTAAGGTAAGTAGCACCTGTGAGTTTCTTGAGCGACTTGAATTAGAAGGGGAGGATTTTCTGATCTCTATTGTGACTGGAGATGAAACATGAGTAGTTAATTACACACCTGAGACAAAAAGACACTTGTCACAGTGATATCACACCAATTCCCCATCTGCCAAAAGATTCAAAACCCCAATATCAAGCAAAAACATCATGAACTGAGTGTTTTGGGATCAAATGGCTTCAGTTAGGTCAAATTTCTGTCTGAGGGGAGACCATCAATGCACAACAATATTGTGAGATCCTAAAAGGAATCGCAACAAAAGGAGGGGAATGCTGCAGAGAAGAGTGCATGAAAATGCCAGTTCTCACACAGCCTTAGCCACGAAGGTGCTCTTGAACTCATTTGGTCTGGATGTTTAGAACTACCCTCCATATTCCCCTTACTTGGCATCTTCAAATTATTGTCTTTTCACCACCCTGGAGGCACACATGAGCAGAATTAAATTTTCAACTGACAAACAGTTGTAGAAGGGGGTTCTGAAGTGGCAGAAGGAGTTGGTGGGAGATTTTTTCAAGGAGGGCATAAAGAAGCTTGTGCCACAGCTCACCACATGCATTGAGTGGGATGGTAATTATGTGGAAAAATAGTCATTAAGTGTTATCAACAGTACCCAGTTATTTTTTTAACTACACTTTTTCTAAAAAAAATATAAAAATGTGCTTTCTGGTCATGACGTGTACATGAGTAAGAGAGACATCTTCAATGGTAGAGGCCTACTTAGGAGAAGTGAAAAATTATGGTCCATTTTGTGAAGATGAAAAGAAATCATCTCACTAACGGGAAATATTCTAGGGATTTCAACAAATGAACATTAACAGTGACAACAAACACAAACTTACCTTAGGAGAACCAATGTTAGATATAAAATAGCATCTGTAGGATGAAATTGTTCATAATATTGAAAGACAGAACCATTTTCACTCAGGTTGTCCACCCATTGAGTTGAGTGGTCAGTGGATATGATTGCCATGCAGCAGGCCTGGGTTCGATTTCCCAGCCAGGTTGGAACAGGAAAGGAAATGACTAGTTATGGTACAGGGTACCCTTTGTCAAGTGCCGTACAGTAGCTTGCGGAGTATGTAGATGTGGACATAGATGTAAATGTAGATCATGAATTATGGAAAATTATTTTGAAAATGGTTACATCTAAAAAATTATAAAAGGAGAAATTACACTGTTTTTATTGTTACATTTAATTTCAATAGGGCTCTAATTATATTGCGGCTATGTAAAATGACAAATAGACATGTTTGCTCACTCAGACTAATTTTGCATACAACTTAAAATACTGCTGTGTTCTGGAGCTTAAGAACTTTATTGCCAACATGTTCCTCTCCTGGGCTGTCTTCCTTTTGAAGAAGACTCTATCTACTGCCTTATTATAGTGAGACAAATTTGCTTTATGAACATTGTGTATCTTCCATTTTTCCACCTTTCCCTTAGTCCCAGATCAAGCACTGAAACATACAAGTATAGTATAGGTCATTACGGTATTTGAAGTACATTTTGAACTTTTTTTATTAAAAAAGATGTCTAATGACAAATTGAAAATTTCTGCCAGACAGGTTTGTACCCAGATTTTCTGTTTATAACCACCAGTCACCTTAACCATTCGCCTGTAACTTTTGTTTTTACTAAAATATTTTCATGTACAGAACCTTTATCAGCAGTCTCTAAATTTTTACATTTTGGGATCAATGTAAGACAAAGGCCTTGGAAATGATTCTAGGGAGACACTCCAGGCCTGTCCTTGATATTTGTGCACATGATTCCTGAACATTGATACTGAACATATTTTGTTAACAGGCACAATATTTCTGGATGACGTGGAACTTGGAACAGCTGTTCATGGAATGGGAGACATCACAGCCAAATGGGTAGAAAAGTGTGTATGTCCAAATGCTTACACTGGTCAGTTTTGTGAATCATGTGCCCTTGGCTATTACTGGAAAACACATAATGAGCATGTGACTGTGTGTGTGCCGTGCAGCTGCAATGGACATGCTGAAATGTGTGATGAGAATACTGGTAACTTTGTAATTAAGTTTTTTTTCATCTCTGTCTTAAGAAAGGACATATGGCAGTGTTAATAATGAATTGTAAATTGATACTCAAATAGTATAATTATTATGGAGACCCAAATAATGGCAAAGAATATTTTACTGACTTGTTCACTTGATATGCATACTGAGTTTGATGGCCTGTGGGAGAATATTGAAAACTATGCTTTATCCAAATGTCCAGGGAAAAGTGAATTAAATAACAAACAGTCACATAATTATGTTAAAAACGAAAATCATGGATTCCCAGTGTAATGCCTTAACATCAAAATGAAGTTTGTACATTGAAAATTAGTATTTGTGAGGGAAAACAGAATATTAAACAGTAGAAAAAAGACCACAAAATAAGAAATCTGTATTTTGGATAATATAGCTGGTAGTGTAATGGAATTTGCATGGAATTGCATAGATGCAGATGGATCTTCTTTATTACAGTGGTAACAATATCATGTTGGTCCATCCTGGACTTCTCATTTTTACAATGCTAAACTTACTGCCAAAATATCAATTTTTCATCAACAGGCAGTGCTTTAACTGAGTCAGTAGTCAGTACAACAGTAGAGCACTATTCATAGCTGTGCGCATTTACACTTTCATGATGCAAAAATTGCACATCATATAACAGTAGGAAATTTAACAGCCTGTCAGCATTACATAAGGTGGGCCACAATCTGATAACACTGGAGTATCACAAGTTGGTGAAAATGGTAGTTAATATGTTGCTTATGGCAGGTCTTGTCATGGGTTAAGCCTATTCCTTTTGTCTGTCCATAGCCAGTCTTTTCATTTCTTAATAATTGCCTCATTTGATATTGTCCAGCATTTGATATCTTCTTTTTCCTCTACCCCTTTTTCTCTCCACCGTTCCTTCTGTTCCTTCCTACAATAAACAGTCCCTTCTCAAACAATGTCCAATCCAGTTTCATTTTCTCTTTCTGATGACTTTCAGCATGTTTCTTTGCTCTCCAACTATTCTTAATACTTCTTCATTAATTACTTGGTCTTACCACTTCACTTTTTTCATTCTTCTCCATATCCACATCTCTTGTGCCTCCAATATTCTTTCATCTTCCTTCCTCAATGTCCAGGTCTCCGTATAGTGCAATGCTCCAAATGTAGCATTTGGCAAGCCTTTTCCTCAGGTCTTTGTTTAGTGGCCCACAAAGTAATTTCTGTTTCATCTTGAAAGCTTCTTTTGCCATTGCAATTCTTTTCCTAATTTCTGTTGAGAAGTACATATCATCCATTATTACACTTCCCAAGTAACTGAAGTTATTCACTTGCTCTATTTCCTCTCTCCCTATTTTCATATGGCATTTTCTCCCCTTTCCTCCAATTACCATGCTTTTTGTTTTCTTCTTAGTAATCTTCATTCCATATTCTTCTAATTTTGTGTTTAGATCATCTAACATTTGTTTCATCTCTCTTGCACTCTCTGCCATCACAACCATCTCATTTGCAAATCTTATACAATCCACTCTCCGACCCCCTCTACAAACTCCTCTCCTTCCATCAAAACTTTCACTAATAATTTTCTACAGATATATATATTGAACAGTGTTGGTAATAAACAACAACCTGTCTTACATCTCTTCCCAGTTCAATTTCTTCACTCATCCCACCTCCTATTCTTACTCTTGCTCTCTGGTTCAAATATAAATTTCTAATTAGCTGTCTATCCCTCCAGTCAACTACATGTTTCCTTGAGATTTCCATCAGTTTATCCCACATGACACAGTCAAAAGCCTTCTCAAGATCAATGAACACAACATACACCTTCCTTTTCTTCTCCATGTACCTCTCCCCTATCACTCTCAGTAGCCCATTGTCATCTCTAGTTCCCACGCCTTGCCTGAAATGAAATTTTTCATCTCCTATTAAGCAATTCAGCTTTCCATATAGCCTTCTGTTGAATTTCCTCAGCAAGACTTTGGCTGCATGCAATATCAGGCTCACTGTTCTATGTTCCTCACACTTTTTGCTGTTCTTTTTCTTTTCTATAGGTATTAAGATACTTTCTGTACTGGTACTACTTTTCAAATGATTGATTTACAGTTTTAATATTAGTGTTGGATCACTTGATACTTTGAAGGCGTTTAGGCATAAATGAAAACGTGAATTTTTCTGTCAATTTTATAACATGTATAACATCAACTGTGTATCAGATGTAAGTGAATTAGCAGATGTAACAGTGTGTGTTTTAAACTGCCTAAGGCAAACAGGTGAAGCAGTTCTCACATGGATTTAAAAGTGTTTTCGGACTGCACTTCTAAGTGTGCTTCCCAAATTAGGTACATGAACTATTTATATTTCTTTCTTCAAAATCTCCACATATAGTTGAATATTGTTAAATAGAACATGCAGTATGATTCATTATTAATGCTGGGTTGCTATGCAACAACTGTTGCACAATATAGTTGTCATTTGGAAGAAAGTCTCACAAACTCTAATAAATATGCTTATATTTTTCTTGTCTTCTGCTAGAATAGTTGTAGATAAACACTGGCATCATCAACTTTGTTGGACGGATTTTCATATTTATGATTGGAACAATCCTTCACACTTACCTTTTCTGTTTATTTTCTTCTGAAGTGGCTTCTTCACAATTACAGTTTGAGAATGTATATCGTAATCAATAATTTCTTTTACAAAAACTCACAGCATCTGAAAGACTGAACTCGTGTTTACATTTCAACAACAAGTGAATAATTGAAGGTGCAGCTGGTGTGCTTCTCATTTATTTATAGGTTACTGTTTGAAGCTAGAATATTCTGAAAAATTAAACTTTTCTAATTACAATACTTTTCAATTAGCACCTCAGTTATAAACAAAATTTTATGTTTCTGGATTCTAAAATTTTAATATTTCAATACAAACATTATTATTTAAATTAATAACAGGTTTGACATAAAAATTTCTAGATTTCACATGTTTGTTTAAATTATGACCTTTCCGTAATTATCATCTGATGACATGCTTTCCATAAAACTAATTGCATTTTATTGATCATGTATCAGATATCTACACTTTGAGTAAAAAATTTAAACTGTCCCAAATAAAAGTCTTGAAACTTATGGCTATCTATTTGTTGCTCATTACAAATGTAATGTACAGTATAAAACAAAAATGCAATATTAAACAAATAGTTTTTTTCCAAGAGTGTATCTCTACTTATCATTCTGTAATGCAAAATGATCAATAGGATGACACAAGTTTTTTTGGAAAATATTTTGCTGTGACAAAAAAAAAAAAAAAAAAAAAAAAATGGAAGGCTCTTATCAGTAACAGCCCACAACGAATCCAAATATTACCTTCATATGGTCGTTTGTGTAGTGTTATACCCATACAAAACTGTATCTTCACTGAAGGAACCTTGCCCACCCTCTGATGCATTTCACACTGCAGCTTCTTGCAACAAATTATTACTTATTCTTTTAAAACTCTTTCTTACTTTATGCATGTAGCTCTAAATCATGTATGTTTAAAATATATTGTCACTAAATTCAGATAGTTTTTGTAGCAGTAAACTGTTTGTCACATTTAGAAACACTTCTATGTACAAATTGTAGTGTAGTCACCTTAAGTACAAAGTTGTGATATCTGTCAGCTTCTTTTACTTACTGATGTTCACTTTTACACATCACAGTTTCAGCTGTTCTCAAATTCTCCTTGGTACCCACTTCTGAAGTACTGCAACTGCCATTTTCCTTTGTATCTATTTTATCTCATTTACCTAACTGTAACAAAGCTGCATCTTTTGCAATTGTTGATGCTAACTTGAAAGCTAGTTTTAAAGTTAAGTTGTTCATAGACAGTAAACTTGCAGTAATAATGCTAATGCTTGAAATGAACAGAATTTTGTTATATTTTATGTACAAACCAGCCAATTTTATTTTTCAGGACAATGTAACTGCCAGCACAATACAGCTGGTCATAATTGTGAGTTATGTGCAAAAGGATTTTATGGGAATGCTTTACAAGGGTCAGCATTTGATTGCATGCCATGTCCTTGTCCAAATGGTGGACCCTGTCTTTACAATGGAAGCAATATTGTTTGCCTGGAATGTCCAGTTGGTTATACAGGTACACTTGAAGTAAAATAAATATTGTAATATCTATCAGTTCATTGTATGATGAGACAAATGAAAACTAAATAAGTAATCAGATTCAAAATATGGTGCCAGGATCCTATAAGTTGTTAATTATTTTCTAAGTAGCCTGTAGAGATTCTGTAGGAAGTAGCACTGCAGACATGTTTGTACTCCAGCGCAGGGAAAGTGTAAAAACGGCAGCCTCCACTACCACCTGTATCAGGAATGAATAGCATTTTGTTGTTCTGTTTTTGTATAAAAAGTTGAGACAAGTTAATAATGGACTGAAGGCCCAGTATGGTAATACATGTTCCTGAGAGGAGCACGTCTATGAGCAGAGTCAGAAGTTTGAAAATATTGTGTCGTGCATGATTGGCTTCCTTGTCTAGGTCAAGCACATTGCATTGAGACTCCAGAGAACACTGCAGCCTTTGAAGCTATCATGCTGGAAATCTGCCAAGTGGGTGTGGATGACATTACAGCACCTGTGAAATTAGTAATAGATCAGTATATCACATTACATTTAACACCAGTAAACAGACAGAAAAATGAGAATATTGGAGGGGGCAGGGAGGGGGGGGGGGGGTGCATGTGCATGTGAATAACACTACAGCACCTGTAGTGTCATCCAGATCCACTTGGCAGTTTTCCAGCATGATGGCTTCAAAGGCTGCATCACATGCGATGCACTCTCACTACACAAAGTTTCTCAAGGATGAGTGACCAAAAAACTATCTCAAAGCTAAAAAAATGTGAGGTGTTGGCACTTAATGCAGTGCTTGCTCAAAGTTTTTCATCATTAAATAGATAAAACAGTGAACAAATTGACTTGGAAGTAAAAACAGCCATCATTTAATGTTTTTTTTTACTTCACAATCATATTATTTTGATCATATTCTCATTTTTCTCATTATTTTATTATATATAATTGAGGCAAGTTTAACACAGCTAGACAATAACTTTGTCAACACAAGACTGTGTCCAGCTGGCATAATGTAGGGTACAGTGTGTATGTGTGTGTGTGTGTGGGGGGGGGGGGGGGGGGGGGGAGAGGAGGGGAGAAGGGTGCATGTGCAATTGCATGAGCATGTGCATGTGCTTGTGCATGTGCGTCTTCCCTAGCTCAGCAGAGGATTCATTCCAAAAGCTGGCAAGTTTTCTTTCTCTTTTGTATGAGCCTTTCAATGCCTCAAAACTTTGACTATTAAGCTAACCAAGAACCAGTGAAAACCAAGAAATTCGTTTTAATGAAGAGTTATACCATGTGGTGCTTGGTTTGCACAGGCTCCCAGTTGAATTATTCCTATGGGAACTTACAGGCTCATAAGCAATGGCAGACTTATATTTATTAAGGGATTTGTACCACAGATACACAATAAATAATGTTTAAATGATACTATAATTTTAGATAATGGAAATTCTTGGATGGAAAAATACATAAAATCCACACCTACATATTTATATAAACTACATAATCCACCATGAAATGCATGGCTAGCCATTTCCTTCTCTGTTCCACTTGGAAATAGAGCAAGGGAAAAGTGATTGTCTAAAAGCATTCATACAAGCCCTAATTTCTCACATTCTATCTTTGTGGTCATTATATGAAATGTATGTTGGCAGCAGTAGAATTGTTCTACAGTTGGCCACAAATTCTGATTCTCAAAATTTTTCTTCAAGGGTTCACATTTGAGTTCACGAAGCACCTCCAGAAAATAATACTTGCTTGCATGTTGAACCTACTGGTAACAACTTGTACCACACCTCTGAATTGTGTTGATATGTTCCTTTAATCTGACCTGGAAGGGATCCCAAACATTCTAACTGTATTCAAGAATGGGTCGCACTAGCATTGTAAATGCCATCTCCTCTTTGGAGAAGCTACACATTCCTGAAACTGTCTCAATAAAAAAAAGTCTAGGACTTGCTTTTCCTACTACCATCCTGATGTGCTCATTCCATTTTATACCACTTTGCGACATTATGCCTAGATATTTAATCAATGTGATTATGTCAAGCAGCACCCTACTGATGCTGTACTCCAACATTTAGGGATTGTATTTGCTACTCGTCCACATTAACTTACATTTTTTCTGCATTTAGACCAAGTTACCATTCATCAACCAACTAGAAATTGTATCAAAGTCATCTTGTCTACTCCGACAGTCAGTCAATGATGACCCATTTCTATCTGCATGGTTATGTTTGTGAGTGTGTGTACTCTTACTAGAAAAAGAGCAAGAACTTGGAAGCTAATGTTAATAGTTCTCTGTTACATATTTCTGTGCACCACACACCAGCCTGTATTATATTTTTGATTTGACTCACCACTTAAGCCACAATGCAGGTGTGGATAACAATTTGTTTACTGAACCACACTTGAGTAGTTTCTTGCTATCTTGCTGTAATTAGTCTACAGAAGTATGATAACTATATTATTAATGATAAGTTCATGAGATAAGATATTAGTGACCCAAGATGAATTGTTTATATCAGTGAATGCAGGTCCATCACAACCACTTCCCAAGTGGTAATTGCAAAGGAAACTTCATAAAACAGACATCTGGAGTCAAAACACTTTACAAAAGGCCATTGTTTACAGCAGGACTACATGTATTAAATGGGACAAATAACTGGGTGCTAGCTAACAGGAGGTGTGCAATGTGGTCCAACAAGTCATGATTTTGTCTCTTTTCAAATTATGCAAGGCATCAGTTGCATCGACAGCCCAGTGAGGCACTTACAGTGCATGAAGGATACACTTCATGTATGAAGTGTTTCTATGATGTTTTAAGGGATGTTTTTCTACAATGACTGGATTCACTCATTCAGGTCACTGTGAACGTGAATCAGGATGCTTATTTCAACATTCTTGATGAGAAAGTATTTCCTGTTGTTTTACAGCTTCCTGGTGAGTACACTTTGGACGCTCCCATCTTCAAAGATTACAACACCCATGTTCACAGGACTGTACACATCCATTGCTGTTTTGACAAATACCCAAGTACTATATCACACCTGTCCCACTAAATCTCCCAGTCTTAATCCCATAGGAAATATCTGGATCAGCAAATGAAACTCAGCAAACAGTATTCTTGCAATTTGGTAGCTATAGGATAGGAATGCGGATAAGCTACTAGCAGCAGAGGATCAAGTAGGTAAAAAGACAAGGGCTAGTAGAAATCCTTGGGTAACAGAATTTAATGAGTTGAATTTAATTGATGAAAGGAGAAAATATAAAAATCCATTAAATGAAACAAACAAAAAGAAGTACAGATGTCTAAAAAAATGAGATGGACAGGATGTGCAAAATGACTAAGCAGGGATGGCTAAAGGACAGATGTGAGGATGTAGAGGTATATATGACTAGGGGTAAGATAGATAATGTCTACAGGAAAATTAAAGAGACCTTTGGAGAAAAGAGGACCACTTGTATGAATATCAAGAGCTCAAATGGAAAACCAATTCTGAGCAAAGAAGGGAAAGTGGAATGGTGGAAGGAGTATATGCAGGGCCTATAAAATGGCTACATACTGTGGAACAGGGTTGTAGCCTCTCCCCGATGTTATTCAATCTGTATATTGAGCAAGCAGTAAAGGAAACAAAAGAAAAATTCAGAGTAGGTATTAAAATCCATGGAGAAGAAATAAAAACTTTGAGGTTTGCCGATGACATTGTAATTCTATCAGAGACAGCAAAGGACTTGAAAGAACAGTTGAACGGAATGGACAGAGTCTTGAAAGGAGGACATATGATGAACATCAACAAAAGCAAAACAAGGATAATGGAATGTAGTCGAATTAAGTCGGGTGATGCTGAGGGAATTAGATTAGGAAATGAGACACTTAAAGTAGTAAAGGAGTTTTTCTATTTGGGGAGCAAAATAACTTATGATGGTCAAATTAGAGAAGATATAAAATGTAGATTGGCAATGGCAAGGAAAGCATTTCTGAAGAAGAGAAATTTGTTAACATTGAGTATAGATTTGAGTGTCAGGAAGTCGTTTCTGAAAGTATTTGTATGGAGTGTAGCCATGTATGGAAGTGAAACATGGACAATAAATAGTTTGGACAAGAAAAGAATAGAAGCTTTCAAAATGTGGTGCTACAGAAGAATGCTGAAGATTAGATTGGTAGGTCACATAACTAATGATGAAATATTGAATAGAATTGGGTAGAAGAGGAGTATGTGGCACAGCTTGACAAAAAGGAGGGACCTGTTACTAGGACATGTTCTGAGGCATCAAGGGATCATGAATTTAGCATTGGAGGGCAGTGTGGAGGGTAAAAATCATAGAGCGAGACCAGGAGATGAATACACTAAGCAGATTCAGAAGGATGTAGGTTGCAGTAGGTACTGGGAGATGAAGAAACTTGCACAGGATAGGGTAGCATGGAGAGCTGCATCAAACCAATCTCAGGACTGAAGACCACAACAACAACAAACTTGGAGGCAATATTATGGAAATAGAAGAGGATATAGATGAAGATGAAATAGGAGATATGATATTGTGTGAAGAGTTTGTGAGAGCACTGAAGGACCTAAGTCAGCACAAGTTCCCAGGAATGGACAACATTCCATTAGAACTAGCCTTTGCAGAGCCAGCCATGACGAAACTCTTCCATCTCATAAGCCTCAGACTTCAAGAAGAATATAATAATTCCAATCCCACAGAAAGCAGGTGTTGATAGGTGTGAAAATTACCAAATTATGAGTATAATAAATCACGGCTGTAAGATACTCACACGAGTTCTTCACAGACGAATGTAAAGACTGGTAGAAGCCAACCTTGAGGAAGATCAGTTCGGATCCCATAGAAATGACGGAACACTCAAGGCAATACTGACCCTACAAGTTATCTTAGAAGTTAGATTAAGGAAGGTGAACCTCTGTTTCTAGAATTTGTAGACTTAAAGAAAGCTTTTGGCAATGTTGACTGGAATACTCTCAAATTCTGAAGGTGGCAGGGGTCAAATACAGGGAGCGAAAGGCTATTTACAATTTACACAGAAACCAGATGGCAGTTGTAAGAGCTGAGGGGCACAAAAGGGAAGTAGTGGTTGGAAAGGGAGTGAGACAGGGTTGTAGCCCATCCCCAACCTTATTCAATCCATATAATGAGCAAGCAGTAAATGAAATAAAAGGAGAATTCAGAGTAGGAATTAAAATCCATGTAGAAGTAATAGAAATTTTGAGGTTTGCTGATGATATTGTAATTCTGTCAGAGACAGCAAAGGACCTGGAAAAGCAGTTGAATGGAATGGACAGTGTCTTGAAAAGAGGATATAAGATTAACATCAACAAAAGCAAAACAAGAGCAATGGAATGTAGTCTAATTAAATGAGGTGATGCTGAGGGCATTAGATTAGAAACTGAGACATTTAAAGTAGTAGCTGCATTTTGCTATTTGAGGAGCAAAATAACTGATGATGGTCAAGGTAGAGAGGATACAAAATGTAGACTGGCAATGACAAGGAAAGTGTTTCTGAAGAAGAGAAATTTTTTAGCATCAAGTGAAGAGTTAAGTGCCAAGAATCTTTTCTTTAAGTATTTGTATGGAGTATAGCTTTGTATGGAAGTGAAACATGGATGATAAATAGTTTTGACAAGAAGAGAATAGAAGCTTTCAAAACTGGTGCTATAGAGGAATGTTGAAGATAGGATGGGTAGATCACATAACAAATGAGGAGATATTGAATAGAATTGGGGAGAAGAGGAATTTGTGGCACAACTTGGTCTAGAAGGGATCAGTTCGTAGGACATGTTCCGAGGCATCAAGGGATCACCAATTTAGTATGGGAGGGCAGTGTGGAGGGTAAAAATTGAAGACAGACACCAAAAGATGAATTCACTAAGCAGATTCAGAAGGATGTAGGTTGCAGTCGGTACTTGGAGATGAAGCAGCTTGCACAGGATAGAGTAGCAGGGAGAGCTGCAGCAAACCAGTCTCTGGTCTGAAGACCATAAAAACAACAACAACAACAACAATAGCAACAGAATCTGATAATCGGTGAGGGCATCAACTGCATGTGACATTCCTGAAGGTTGTTGTGCACTACCTTTTCTACTGAATTGAAGTCATTATCAGGGCTAGAGGTTTTGTTACACAGTATTTGCATGGTGTCTGCTAGGGTGACTAATTTTTTGTCCTAAGTGCTTATCCTCATGGCACTATAGCCACATTTAGGTCAGAGTAATCATGTATATTGTCATTACTTGTGAGTTTTTTGTACAAATTGCAAACAATTTATTTTTATTTAGCATTCTAAAGTACATTAGAATGTGAGCTTGTACTCTTTTTGAACAACTTCATTGTTCAATCAGTTGAAATCATTGCCGTGCAGGTGTTACAGAATCTTTAATAATTCCAGACAACTGAGAGTACTATGATTGTAATTTTTATACACAGTGCATTAAACTGTCACCAAAGAAAACTGTATACTGCTGTATTGCTAATGATATATTAAATTTGAAGTACAATATAAGAAAACACAATTTTCTGTCTGATGCAGTATCACACACAGCAATCCAAGTAGTAGTTTCCACTATTTAATTTGTTAAAAATATTGTTGATGGAATTTCACTTTTGCTTTTTGTAGGACCTCGTTGTAATATCTGTGAAGATGGGTATTATGGAGATCCTGATGGCATTAATGGACCTGTCATGCCGTGTCAGCCTTGTGAGTGCAATGGTAACATTGATTTCAATGATACTGGGAACTGTAATGCTACTACAGGAGTATGCCTGAAATGCATTTTCAATACAGAAGGAGAACAGTGTGAAAGATGCTCGCAAGGTAAGCAGATAACAAATACAATGTAATGACTAAAATTGGTGATTAATAAACTAAATGATCACCTTCTTTGTCTTTCTGTTTTTCAGTGTTTGATTTACCATATTTACCCAAGTATAAGATGAAACTGAATATAAAACGACCCCCCTTTCTTACTTAAAAAATGTTCCTCAAGAAAAAATTTTATCACATATTCTGTCTAATCAGAATTACAAACTTACACTGACATAAGCTATCTGCTTAAAAAGTAATATTACACCTATTCTAAACTTGGGCCATTTATCCCTTGCCTATGTTTTCATAATACAAGGAATAATAAAATGGACAAAAAGAACATTTTTACATTATTTCTTATCTTCACAGCTTTTTTCTGTTTATTTAGCCTGACATCTGTGGTATCACTATTTCTAATCATTGTCACCATCCTAACAGGACAGCTGTTAAACTTTATCTTCGTTTCAACCATGTAGGCTTTCACGGCCGGCATCTTCATCAGTAAACACTTCCAGGCTAAATTGCCATGGTCAATCTGTAGAACTTCTGCTCCCTGACGTTTCATTCTCAACTACGGAGAACACCTTCCGAGGTGAGTCGACGACTGGCTGTTAGGAGCTGGGGTCGCCGCTTGTATGGAGATCGTAGAGGGCGCCACTGCACGTAACAGGGCGTTGATATGTAGCTATCTCGGGCTATCGTCTGTTCTCTCGATTGCAGGCAACCGATTGTCACGTGATTGATGCAGCGTCGACCACATTATTTTGTCCAATTTTAATCCTTCTTCTTTACGATTAAAATTCTATTGATGTTTGTGAATATCAATTGCCTCTCTATACATACCTGTATAATAATGCGACGTCCTTGCTAGCATGCTTGTCTCACCAAATTTTATTTTGTGATCTCCATCCTTAAAAACATGTTCCGCTACTGCCGATTTGTCGATATCTCCCAAGCGACAGTTTCTTTTGTGCTCCGTCAAACGTGTATTGGTGCATCTTTTTGTAGTTCCTATGTAAACTCTGCCACAACTACACGGAATTTTATATACCCCTCTGGTGGCTAGGGGGTGACGAGCATCTTCTGTTGATCAGAGGCACTCACTAATTTTCTTAGTAGGTCTGAAAATAGTCTCCACCTGAAACTTCGCTAGTACTTTTCCAATGCGAACTGTGATGTTATGGATGAAGGGCAGAAATACTTTTCCAGCTGATGGTTGTTGCTGTCTCCTATTTTTAGGCATTTTTCTACTTGGGTGAAGTGCTCGGTTAATCTCGTTTTTTGTATAACCATTTTTCACAAAAGCCATTCGTAAATGATTTAGTTCTCCTTGTTAGTAGCCTGGTTCACAATTATTATTGGCCCTATCCACTAGTGTCTTTATAATCCCCCTGTTTTGCCTAGGGTGGTAGTTTGAGTTCTAATGGAGGTAGCGATCAGTACCTTTCCTGTAGACCTCGTAGCCTAAGGTTCCATCCGCCTGTTTGATACATCCAAAAAGTTAAGTTGCCCATTATTCTCTTTTCCATGGTAAATTTGATCTTTGGGTTGATGCTATTTAAGTGCACCAGGAAATCATTCAAGTCCTCTTCCCCATGATTCCATATTACAAAGGTATCATCCACATACTGATACCACTTCGAGGGGCTTTTTGTGGCCAACTGCAGTGGTTGATGTTCAAAATATTCCATGAATAAATTCGCAATTTCAGGGCTAAGGGGGCTTCCCATGGCTACCCCATCAATCTGTTCATAAAAATCACCATTGTACTGAAAATAGGTCGAGGGTAGACAGTGTTGGAACAACGCAACAATATCAGTAGGGAACGTATCGGCTATATGAGAGAGAGCTTCATCAACTGGAACCATAGTAAACAAACACATTATATCAAAACTGACAAGGATGTCATTCAGACTGACAGTAATTTCCCTCAGTTTCTTAATGAAGTGTAGAGAGTTTTTAATATGACTCTCAGTTTTGCCTATGTAAGGCTGTAACAAAGAGGCAAGGTGTCTGGCTAGTTCTTGGGTAGGAGCTCCAATTGCGCTGGCTATTGGTCTCAAAGAAACATCAGGCTTATGTATCTTTGGTAATCCATATAATTTCGGAGGATAAGCCTTCATTTTACAAAGATACTTTTTAACTTCAGTAGGTATGGAAGACTGTTTTATCAGACGATTGGTGGCATTCAGCACATTCGTTGTGGGATCCTTTTTCAACTTCTTGTATGTGCTGGGTTCCAGAAGATCACTGATCTTCTTGTGATAATCCTCAGTATTCATTAAAACAGTAACATTTACCTTGTCAGCGGCAACTACAATAACATTCTTGTCTGCATTGATCTCCCGCAATGCCTTCCTTTCCCCTTGAGACAGATTGCTGCTGGGTGGCTTAGCTTTACGTAATATTCTGGAAGTTTCCATCCTACTTTCGTCAGCAGAATATGATGGTAACTGACGAATTCCTGCCTCTATATTAGCAATAATGTCCTCCATAGGAACCTTGGATGGAGTGATTGCAAAATTCCCTCCTTTAGACTGAACAGAAAGTTCTTCCTTAGACAATTCTTTTTCCAATAAATTAATAACCTTTCGGGAATTGTTTGGAATCGGTGTTTCCTGTCAACCCTCTTGTAGACGATCAAACATCTCCTTCTGCTTATTGGAAGACACTTCTGAACTAATCTCCATGGATCTAAATGTTAAACTGTCCACTTTGTTCCAATGACAAAACTGCATTGTATTGCTAATAAGTAAATGAAGATTTAGCAGTTGACTATCACATACCGCCAGTCCTCGTCGTGTCTGATGTATCCACTCATGTAGTAATGCCAGTTCCATATGAGAATAAATACGTTTAGCTTGTGCTGAATGAAACATTCATCTCACTTTTAAAAACTTCGGAAATATACCGGTGTCACGACAGCGTAGCAGAAAAGTGAGGGAGCAAAGTTGTTGACCTTTCTTCTTGCGTAGGTTCTCCAGTCGTCGTACCCTAGCTGACATTTCCCCCCCGTAGAGGCGTCGAATCATCCCATGTAGGCTTTCATGGCCGGCGTCTTCATCAGTAAACACTTCCGGGCTAAATTTCCGTGGTGGATCTGTGGAACTTCTTCTCCCTGACGTTTCAGTCTCAACTACGGAGAACATCTTCCGAGGTGAGTCGACGACTGGCTGCTAGGAGCTGGGGTCGCCGCTTGTATTGAGATCATAGTGGGCGCCACCGCACGTCACGTGGCATCGATATGTAGCTATCTCTGGCTATCGTATGTTCTCTCGATTGCAGGCAATCGATTGTCACGTGATTGATGCAACGTCAACCGCCATATTTTGTCCAATTTTAATCCTTCTTCTTTATGATTAAAATTGTATTGATGTTTGTGAATATCAATTGCCTCTCTATACATACATGTATAATAATGCAACGTCCTCACTAGCACGCTTGTCTCACCGAATTTTATTTTGTGATCTCCATCCTTAAAAACATTTTCCGCTACTGCCGATTTGTCGATATGTCCCAAGCGACAATTTCTTTTGTGTTATCAAACGTGTATTGGTGATTCTTTTTGTAGTTCCTATGTAAACCCTGCCACAATTACACGGAATTTTATATACCGCTCGGGTGGCTAGGGGGTGACGAGCATCTTTTGTTGATCAGAGGCACTCACTAATTTTCTTAGTAGGTCTGAAAATAGTCTCCACCTGAAACTTGGCTAATACTTTTCCAATGCGATCAGTGATGTTATGAATGAAGGGCAGAAATACTTTTCCAGCTGATGGTTGTTGCTGTCTCCTGTTTTTAGGCGTTTTTCTACTTGGGTGAAGTGCTCGGTAAATCTCGTTTTTTGTATAACCATTTTTCACAAAAGCCATTCGTAAATGATTTAGTTCTTCTTGTTAGTAGCCTGGTTCACAATTATTATTGGCCCTATCCACTAGTGTCTTTATAATCCCCCTCTTTTGCCTAGGGTGGTAGTTTGAGTTCTAATGGAGGTAGCAATCAGTATGTGTACCTTTCCTGTAGACCTCGTAGCCTAAGGTCCATCCACCCGTTTGATAACTGATACATCCAAAAAGTTAAGTTGCCCATTATTCTCTTTTTCCATGGTAAATTTGATCTTTGGATTGATGCTATTTAGGTGCACCAGGAAATCATTCAAGTCCTCTTCCCCATGATTCCATATTAGAAAGGTATCATCCACATACCAATACCACTTCGAGGGGCTTTTTGTGGCCAACTGCAGTGGTTGATGTTCAAAATATTCCATGAATAAATTCGCAATTGCGGGGCTTCGGGGGCTTTCCATGGCAATCCCATCAATCTGTTCATAAAATTCACCATTGTACTGAAAATAGGTTGAGGATAGACACTGTTGGAACAAGGCCACTATATCAGTAGGGAACGTATCGGCTATATGAGAGAGAGCTTCATCAACTAGAACCATAGTAAACAAACACACCATATCAAAACTGACAATGATGTCATTCGAACCGACAGTAATTTCCCTCAGTTTCTCAATGAAGTGTAGAGAGTTTTTAATATGACTCTCAGTTTTGCCTATGTAAGGTTGTAACAAAGAGGCAAGGTGTCTGGCTAGTTCTTGGGTAGGAGCTCCAATTGTGCTGACTATTGGTCTCAAAGGAACATCAGGCTTATGTATCTTTGGTAATCCATATAATCTCGGAGGATAAGCCTCCGTTTTACAAAGATACTTTTTAACTTCAGTAGGTATGGAAGACTGTTTTATCAGATGATTGGTGGCATTCAGCACATTCGTTGTGGGATCCTTTTTCAACTTCTTGTATGTGCTGGGTTCCAGGAGATCACTGATCTTCTTGTGATAATCCTCAGTATTCATTAAAACAGTAACATTTCCCTTGTCAGTGGCAACTACAATAACATTCTTGTCTGCATTGATCTCCCGCAATGCCTTCCTTTCCCCTTGAGACAGATTGCTGCTGGGTGGCTTAGCTTTACGTAATATCCTGGAGGTTTCCATCCTAATTTCGTCAGCAGAATATGATGGTAACTGACGAATTCCTGCCTCTATATTAGCAATAATGTCCTCCATAGGAACCTTGGATGGAGTGATTACAAAATTCCCTCCTTTAGACAGAACAGAAAGTTCTTCCTTAGACAATTCTTTTTCCAATAAATTAATAACCGTTTGGGAATTGTTTGGAATCGGTCTTTGCTGTCGACCCTCTTGTAGATGATCAAACATCTCCTTCTGCCTATTGGAAGACACTTCTGAACTAATCTCCATAGATCTAAATGTTAAACTGTCCACTTTGTTCCAATGACAAAACTGCATTGTATTGCTAATAAGTAAATGAAGATTTAGCAGTTGACTATCACATATCGCCAGTCCTCGTCGTGTCTGGTGTATCCACTCACGTAGTAATGCCAGTTCCATACGAGAATAAATACGGTTAGCTTGTGCCGAATGAAACATTCTTCTCACTTTTAAAAACTTCCGAACTATACCGGTATCACGACAGCGTAGCAGAAAAAAGAGGGAGCAAAGTTGTTGACCTTTCTTCTTGCGTATGTTCTCCAGTCGTCATACCCTAGCTGACATTTCCTCCCCGTAGAGGCGTCGAATCATCCCATGTAGGCTTTTATGGCCGGCGTCTTCATCAGTAAACACTTCCGGGCTAAATTGCCGTGGTCGATCTGTAGAACTTCTTCTCCCTGACGTTTCGTTCTCAACTACGGAGAACATCTTCCGAGGTGAGTCGACGACTGGCTGCTAGGAGCTGGGGTCGCCGCTTGTATTGAGATCATAGAGGGCGCCACTGCACGTCACGTGGCATCGATATGTAGCTATCTCTGGCTATCGTCTGTTCTCTCGATTAAAAACATGTTCCGCTACTGCCGATTTGTCAATATGTCCCAAGTGAGAGTTTCTTTTGTGCTGTGTCAAACGTGTATTGGTGCTTCTTTTTGTAGTTCCTATGTAAACCCTGCCACAACTACATGGAATTTTAGATACCCCTTGTGTGGCTAGGGGGGGACGAGCATCTTTTGTTGATCTTCGTTGTTGCAGATATTTGGCATTTCCGAATATTTTGCCATTTCTGAGGTTGCGATTGAGGTGGGACCAGAGAAAACACAGACCGAATTTCATTTCTATACTGATGTGAGAATTTTAAATGTCTGTTGCTTCCAAACTTATTGCCTGCCTGCCGCTTGCTCATTGACTTTGTAGAATCAGCCGCTGACACAACCCCTATTGTGCTCGTCATACCTCATGGCGAGCATTGACAATATTGCTGCATGAAATGCAGATCACTGGCCCCAATCTAGACTTTTAGCATCTTAGGCAGAACTGTATGCTGTGTTGAGTACTTGTCCAATTTTAAAATCAAATCGATTCTGAGTACAAATGGGTTCAGGCAAACTGCATTTTAACCATGACAGATGTTCACAAAAAGCCAAAGTACACAAAATAGATTCCCCATGGGGAGGACAAGTGTGGGGGGGGGGGGGGGGGATGGAACAAGATGAAATTTGCTGCCCTCTCTCCACTCCCCACCCTGCAGTCATTGTAGTTCTTAGCCAAACTGGTGTCACTGTCCCCTGCCCTGCCCCCCTTGAACCCTTCTATAGAGTCCTTGAGCTACAGTGAACATAGCTGGGAGTATCCTCTAGGATACAAACCATATTTAACAACAGAAAGTAAAATGTAAATAAAAGATCACAATCACAATTCAGTCCAGTTTTCAGACTTTCACTCATCCCGCGATCCAGTACCATCTGTTGGTACTATCTCGGCAATGGGTCTTTCCACTGTAATTTATTCTTGCGATACCAATTGCAGTCAGTTCAGTGTGATTTATATCACCTGTTAGACATTTAATTATGGATTAATTTTCTTTTTGTTTCCTCTGATTAAAAGCTGATGACATTTTCCCCCAGTATACTAATATGCGAACAGCAACTGAATTTCTCATTTTCAACTCACTTGGTAAATCATTACAGTTTCTCACAACTAAATAGAATACTGACTTGGATTCAGAATCAACTGATGTTTTTTGAAGGATACGATTTTCACCATAAAAGCAGCATAAATGTATAATACGAATGTGCTACCCATACATGTATGAGAACTTTTATTGCAGACCTGTTCAAATACAATAAAAGTTTGTAAACTGACAGAATTTAATGCTATTTCCTCCTGTGTTTCACAAAATTGTCCATTTTTAAGCAAAGCATTGGATTGTTCTTGTGGCTAATACATAGTTTCTTGTGTATCCCTTGCACATTGCACTGGCACTGGAAGTTAGATGTTATGTTATTGTTCAAGCTAGGTCGATTCTGTAGCAAGTGCTTTGGTGTATTGGAAAATTCGATGCTATTCAAATGAAAGCATTGTTTGCTAAGTCCTACCCTCCTGAATTCCTCAAACTAAATGTTTGTGAAACCTCAATAGCTAAAGCTTCATTTGTAAATGTAAGACAACCCCTGTATTGATTGATTAAAGTATGTAAAAATGTTGATCTGAACAGCAATAGTTTAATCTGTGAATATAAGATGACACCATATTTTTTGAATGATGAATTTGGGAGAAACTCTTGTCTTATAATTGGCTAAATATGGTATTTTGTTTCCTTTTTTTTAGTGCCGTATAATGATGCTGGACGTATCATCAACAACATGTATGTTGTTGTGGACTTAGCCCAAAGATTGATGTGATGTAGCTCTCCACACTAGTGTGTTTTGTGCAAGCCTCTTCACTTCTGCTTACCTTCTGCATCATATTGAACCTGCTTACTGGTCTCCATCTACTGCTTTTAGCTTCCATCCCACACCTCCCTTCGTTATGAAATAGATGATTTCTTCATGCATCAGGATGTGTCCTGTCAACTGATCCCTTCTTTTAGTCCACTGTGCTACAATTTTTCCCCTTTATTTATTCAGTCTACTAGCTAACAGTTCTTCACTGTCCTTTGCCTTCTTTAACAGAACTGAAACGTCATTGGCAGAAATCAGTTTATATTTCTTCTTACTGAACTTTAATTCCATTTCCAAATTCTTCCTTGCTTTCCTTTATTGCTTGCTCAGTGTACAGATCAGATTACATTAGGGAGAGGTTACCACCCTGCCTCACTTCTTGACTACTGCGTCCCTTTTGTGTCCTTTGACTCTTTATAACTGCAGTGTATTTTCTGTACAAGTTGCTATAACTTTTTGTTCTTTGTATTTTATCCCTGTTATCTTCAGAATTTCAAAGTGTGGTCCAGACAACATTACCAAAAGATTTCACGAAATCTCTTTTTTCTAAGTAAACAGTCTTATGATTGATTTGCTGTGGCCTGCCACAAATTCCTCTTGAGTATCAATTTCTTCATCTCAGAGTAGCATTTGCACCTTTTGTTGTCAATTAGTGTGACTACAGAGACTTATACCTAGCACACTTCCTGTCAGACACACATTCCCAACTGTCCACAACCTACATTCGTGATGTTCCTAAAAAGGATATTTGCCCATTCATTCATTACTCGCTCCATCTAAGGTGGTGATTTCCATAAGAATTCTGGCAAAGTGTGCACATTCGCACAGAAGGAGGTCAATGGCTGAGTAGCCTTTAACTATATGAAGATAGTAACTGTTCCAAAAGAACAGATATAATGACCATGCAGCTTCTTTAGAAGTAGATGACAATTAATCGAAAATCTTAGCTGCCAACAGGTGTTGTTGACATACATCAATGAGGACAGTTGAAAATGTGTGCCCTAACCGGGTTCCGAACCCGGGATCTACTGCTTACATGGCAGACGCTCTATCCATCTGAGCCACCGAGGGCACAGACGATAGCATGACTGCAGAGACTTATCCCTAACACGCTTCCCGTGAGGAAATATTTTTGCTTACAATAGGAAACACCAATTGCTTGCATGTTTCTTTTAGTTATTTCATCATTTGCACTAGTGTTTCTTGTGTCATAGCTGCAAAGGGAGATTGTCAACTTATGTCGTAACTTACTCTTGACATCTCAAAATTTCTCAGGGAAAAGAGTTAAAAGTTGTCTGGAAATCAGGGAAATGTCAGAGAATTTCACTTGGGGAAACTCGTGGCAACCCTGAAAAAAATATGACAAGTTTAGTTTGTTTCCACGTGTCTTGAAACCCTCTATGAACACTAACATGTGTAGTACTATAGGTAGCCAAATGTCATGTCACCCTTTTCGCAAACTGCCATCTGTAGTGCTATAGGTATGCTCTTGCTCCTGCATTAAATTGTGGTATATTGTCAGTAGACTGTCAAATTTTGACAGAGACTGTCCTAAAGGCCATATAAGACCAACTGATGCTGCCTAAAAATTATAACAAGACTGGATTGCCATCCATTACATAGAGAAGGCATTGAGTGGCAGACAGGAACATTTTGAAAGTCTGCTGTATATTATTATAGTCTGATCCATGAACAATGGCAGTTCACATAGGTTGAGACAACCATGAGGTTAGCATTGTTGCTGGTTCCAAATGACAGTAGGAGTATGCGCTTATACATGCTTTGCTCCTGATGAAAGTATGTATCCTGCAAATTATGTCTCTTGCTTGCTTATGGAAAATTTATCGTACACCACCACCATCTCCCATGACAGCTTGCAACAAATGGAATAACAATTCACTAAATAACTCATTATGGTTGAGTAGAATGCTGACAATGCATACAACATTCAGAGGCATGGCACTCATAACACTATTGAATGCTCATTGGCTGTCAGGGAATGCGTGATGTAGGTGTGTAGAATGAGCCTAAACTCGACTGCCATCATTCATGACTCCAACTATAGCTATCAGGCTAAGTACTTCATCAGATGTAGACAGAACAAAACACACAAACAAACAAACACACACGCACGCACACACACACACACACACATTGCCACTGTTGTTTTCAGGTGCTAAGGCCCAGCTGCTACTGTGTGTGAAGTGAGCAGTAATTTTTGCTGAGGTGAACTATGGTGTACACAAGAGGCATAATGTAGCAAGGAGAAGGGATAGTAAGATAGTGGTAGAGAAAGATGGTAGTGCTGCCTGTGGGAGAATGCAGGGACGCTGTGGGGACAGCGTAGTGGGTTGCTACGTGCAGCATTGGAACAGTGTGCTGAAAGGGGTGAGGCGGGGTAGGGGGGGGGGGGTTGGCCAGGAGGGGGGGGGGGGGAAGTAGAGAAAGGGAAAAGACTATGTAAGTGTTCTGGCACATTATTTCATTCTGGATTTTCCGTTGTGAAATTTCAAAAACTAAAACAGGCATAGAAAGTGAGACCAGAAAAGAATCAGTTGCAATAACATGAATCCAGGAACTTCAGCTGAAATAGTACTTGATACATGACCATTAGCAGTCATTCACAAATACTAGCTTCAGGACATGCCTAGTAATTAATTATAACTTACAAGAGAAGAATAAAGGAAGATTATAATTAACATGTTATTGACAATCAGCCAGAGGCAGAAAATAATAAATATTTATCTTGTTTGAGTGTGTGTCGGTTTGTGCTGAACTGACAAACCTAATGTAGAAACAGTCTTAAGCATAGATGTTGTTCCACATAACCAATACTTGAAAGCTGAAGGGAAAGGGCTATGGAAGTGGAATACTGGAACTTGATGTAAAATGTTGCAATAATCAGAAGAATATAAATGGGAAGAAATTTGTTTACTTGAGAAAAATATGAAATTATAAGACAGAATTACTGGTTAGTACTTACAACAAAATTTGTAGTTGCTGACAGACACATGTAAAAACACAAGTCACTATCCTAGCTTTTGGAACTATTACTTTCTTCCTCCGGAAAATATGAAAGAAGGATAAGTAGGGGAAGGTTTAAAGGAAAGAGCAGGCCACTAAAACCTAAGGATGAACGAACAATCTGGTAGTGTGGGTAGATAAGTTTTACAAACTCCTTGCTAAACGAGTTACATGGTTCAGAAATCTGTTTTGGTTGGAGATTATTTACTTACATTCTTATGTAAAACACACTTGCCCTAATATAATAACCAGTTTATTATGTTATCAAAAGTAATGTACTTCTTTCATTCTTGTTAATGCCCTATTTTGTTATGCAAAGATTTTGTTAATATATTGCTACCATGTCTTATTTTTGAACTGAAATAATTTATTCTCCACAGGTTTTTATGGTAATGCCTTATCTTCCATCAAAGGAAACTGCACACCATGCCATTGTAATAAACTAGGTACTTTACAAAGCCTTACTGATGATACCATATGTGATCACTTAACAGGACAGTGCCCATGTAAACCACATGTTATAGGAAGAAACTGTGATACCTGTGAAGATGGCTATTTTAATACTAACAGTAGTAAGGTATCTAAATCAATACTTCATTACAATTGCTCAGAAAGCTTAATGTTTCAGATATTTCACATTATGTTACAAATTACATAACCCTCTCATTTCAGTTAACAAATTAATGACTGTACTAAGCTTCTTTGTTGTGGTTTCTACCAGACAGCACAATACACTAAATAACATGTTTTGATTCTGACAATGAATTCCTAAATGATTCATTAATCATGCACCCTATGCTGAATGGACTATCAAAATGTTTGATAGTAACATTTAACAGTAAATGCTTTAGTGCATACGTCATACAAAGTACTAGGGAAATTAGTGAGATTTGTAATCCATAGTGCAATTGAATATTGAAGATCAGACTTATATAAGTTAAAAAGGTCACTCAGAAACTGAGATGAGTTTCCAATGAATAAGTTTTATAATGTAAAACTCAGTACATTTAAAAAAATAACTTGGATTCTATTTCAGTCTATCTCATTAATTATAATTCTTTGCAAATTTCAGGTTTGTGAGGCCTGCAAATGTGATCCCACAGGTTCTGTCAGTCAAACATGTGATAAAGATAGTGGACAATGTACTTGCAGAGAAGGGGTTACAGGTAAACAGTGTGATGCATGTGAAATACACACTTACAAGTTTTCAGAGAATGGATGTAAGAAATGTGAATGTAATCCTCTTGGGTCATCTAGTCCACTGTGCGATAATTTGGGGCAATGCTCAGTGAGTAATTGTAATATCACACATATTTACATGTTTATCATAATAGTGTTAATTAGTCATTTCTAATTGAACTGTTACACCTAGTTACTTCAGTGGGAACATATAGTAACCTTCTGTGGGACAGTGATAAGCTGAACTCATAAAGCACTATGTGATCATTGCTGATATTTTCCAAATGTACATATTATTTACTGGATGAGGACAATATTTTAAACTAGATTACACTATATATTGTTTGTTTCACAGGCCGATAGTGAGAAGTTCCTTGTGTGAGTGTAGTAATAATGAGCAAGGAAGGAGAAAGGATGGTAGGATTGTTACAACAGTGATATTTTCATCTGTAGTGGCTTGAAATTCTGGGCTTTGCATTTAAAATAAAATGTGAGATTGATTCACTCTTTTTCTATTATTGGTAATTCTTTCAGCATTGTTGTTCCTCAACCTGTGACACTCACACTTGCTAAGCCTTGCCTCATTCTCTTTCTCATCAATATGTCATTTTCATTCTCTAGAAAAGTTCTTTTCTGGACTAAAAATTGTTATACTTAAAGGGGCAGTTATATGACATGAAAAAAAGCACATTTTTACATGTAGACTAACATAATGTAGAGTAGCTGATACATCATGGCTAGTGTGAGCTGTTAACAGTGATACAGTTAAAGTTTATTGTAATAGATTTTTAGCCAACAACAGCTTATCTCTGTGTACTAAGGAGATCCAACAAAGTAGTCAGGCAATAACTTTTTATTTCCTTAAGCTTTAATGCCAATCAACTGAAAAATCTAAGTCAATACAAAGAATAATCATAAAAATCAAAGAGTAAAGCAGATTGTCCATGCACTCATCACCACAAAATAATGCTGCGCTTCACTGTGCATTCACAGGTATTATGCTGGTGACTACCACAGTTTCCCCAAAGCTCAGCAGTAAAGTTCACGTTATTTGTGTTATGATCTTGGCTTTCATTTTCAGTCAAATCATTGCATGGTAAAGAGAAGATCACTGTAATAGTTGCACATAAGACAGAGTAGTTTCCAGTGTTGAGCTACCGCTCAGTACTCTGAAACTTTATAAGGTACAGATTCCAATCTTGAAAGCTGCAACATAATTTGGATGGAAATGAAAAATGACCAGTGGTAATGGAGTGATGTTAAAATTTTTGACACAGAAATCACAGTTAAGAGGATAATATTTAAAAAAAAGACAGATTTTGACTAAAACTAGTGTATGTGTTATACTGGTTAAATTGCTAAACTGTTTAGGCTTACAGTTCAAGTAAAAATATGGATTAAGGCTTTATTTTATACATTTTGATTGGAGAACATAACAACTGTTGTAAATTACGCTGTAGGAAATACTACAACCAGCCATCATGATATACTGCAGATCCATGACTCTCCTGTGGTCTGGGTCTTACTCCCCGGTGTTTAGTGTCGGGTCTCAAAAGAGTATAGTAGGAACAATTGAATTTTTATGTGTTGCTGAAAGATAATATGGCTAGTGAGATTGTTTATGTCAACAAGCGCTTCGGAAATAATTTTTAGAAGTGTGTGAGATAAAAATAAGGGACCCTAAAAATATCTTTAATCCTTACATTGAATTCAAAGAGCAGAACTCATTGTGACCCTTCATATGCCTGTTCTATAGTTCAGTGGAGTTTTTGTCAATGATGCAGTAACTTTGAAATTTATAACAGTCATTTAATTAAAATTTCTTCTTAGTTGTATGCTCTATGCCACCATAGCACTGGCACAAAAGCTGTCAGCGGCCCACAGTTGTGACTTTGTGTAGAGGGCCTGCTCCCAACATGGTTGCTAGTTACAGTCAAATAAACTGGAGTAGTGCTTGATAAGGGACTAGGTGTGTACACACCACTACTCCAGTTCTAGATACGAAGTAATGTATTGTTGTGGCACTTTGGCAGCTCTGGACAATTCACATCTAACACCAGGAGCTTCTGAATGGAGGAACTTGATTGTATGGCATGAAATTTCAACTAACAAGTAGTTTTAATAAGACATAGAACAGCTGTGGAATTTTGCAACCCATCTACAGTAAGAGATTGTTTTGCTTGTAGCGCATTTTTGCATAAATAACTGACTTTTTATACTAATTATTAAATTAAATGTAGTGAGTGGAAAACTTATAATGAAAGTGATCTAGATTACTGTTTTTATTAGTGCCTTGACAACGTTGAAGGTCTTAAATGTGATCGCTGCAAGGAGAATATGTATGATTTGAAAAATGGCTGCTTGGAGTGCCCCCAGTGTTACAGTCTGGTTGAATCTAATGTGGGTTCCTTACGTCAGTCTCTGCAAAATCTCATGGAGAATCTAAATGAATATGAAAAGAATTCACATTTAGAAATGAGTGATCAGTTTGAGACACAGCTCTTGGTTACAAATATTTCATTGGACATCTTCCAGAAGTATGCAATGGGAACCCTGAAAGGTATATCACATTAGTTTGTGCTGTATTACCCAGTGTGCAATGCTACTTACTTTTCATTTGTTGCTGTTTGTAAGATTGAACACACTGGTACTGTAATAATTTGATCACTATGTTCAACGTAAAATGCTGTAGTTGTGTAGAAACCAAGTTGGTCTTTTTACGCAGCTATGGCATGTTACATTGTCACTGTCAATCAAAGAACTTAAAAGTAGAAAATATCATCCTTCTCCTTGAGGGAGGAGCATACATGTTTTAACAGTGAGAAATAGTAATTTTAATTTTAATAATTAACAGCCTCAGTTGAACTGTTTACCAAGAATTTTTCCAGTACAGCACTTGGGGCTGCTGCATCGTGGTCACGAAGTGGTGCCAAGGCAGTTCCAGATAAGTTTTATAGCTTAACAATAATTTATGGATGTGTAGTTTTAGCTTGATGATATCCACTAAGGACAAACGGTAGTTACTGTTATTCTTAAGAAGGTTGTGTTATTCCGACTGAAACCTAGCTAAATTCTAGGTAAATGGTTCAACTGAGGCTGTTAATTATTAAAATTAAAATTAATATTTGCACAATTGCTCACAGGGCTGCAAAATGTTGAAGATATTTAAGTGAGAAATAGCATTTTTCATTTCTAAGTGTTTCTGTTGGCCATACATGGCATCTCACCTGAGCAGGTACTGGCTAGCCATTTTTTCTCTTATAACAGCCTTGACCCTATGTTCCTTCTGCATCAATCTCCACCCTATGGCTTCTACCCATGTGACCTTCCCCACTTCATGACATGCCTTGTGAATCCTCCTACCTCCACCTACACCAGCCTTATAACTGGCAAAACATATACTATCGGAGGGAGAGCCACCTATGAAATGACGCGTCACATACCAGCTATTATGTTCAGCCCTTTATGTAGGCATGACTACCATCAGGTTGTCAATTAGGATCAATGAGCATAGAAAGAGGGTGTACAGCAGCAACAAACAGTATCCTGTTGCATAGCATGCTCTACAACATGACATTTGTGACCTTGCTGCCTGTTTCACCACACACGCTATCTGGATTCTCACCCAGACACCAGTTTCTCAGGCATCTGTGGGTGGGAACTAGTGCTACAACATATCATTGGATCTTGCCACCAACCTAGTCTTAATTTACATTAATGACATGGTATTTTCTGAACTTTGCCTCTTTTCCTAACCCTCTCCAGTTCCTTTTGCTTCGCCACTCTTCCTTCCCCTGCTACACTTCTGCCTTGCTATGCTAGTACTGCGAACGGCTGAAACCAAGGGGAAGCTACAGTCATAGTTTTATCTGAGGGCATGCAGCTTTACTTTATGGTTAAATGATGATGACATCCTCTTGGGTACAATATTCTGGATGTAAAATAGTCCCCCATTCAGATTTCTGGGCAGGGACTACTCAGGACAACATTGTTATCAGGAGAAAGAAAACTGGCACTCTATGGATTAGAGCATGTAATATCAGATTATATAATGGTAAGACAGAGATTTAGGAACCAGGTTTTAAATTGTAAGACATTTCCAGGGGCAGATGTCGACTCTGACCACAATCTATTGGTTATGAACTGTAGATTAAAACTGAAGAAACTGCGAAAAGGTGGGAATTTAAGGAGATGGGACCTGGATAAACAGACTAAACCAGGGTTGTACAGAGTTTCAGGGAGAGCATAAGGGAACAATTGACAAGAATGGTGGAAAGAAATACAGTAAAACGAGAATGGGTAGCTCTGAGGGATGAAGTAGTGTAGGCACCAGAGGATAAAGTAGGTAAAAAGATGAGGGCTAGTAGAAATCCTTGGGTAACAGAAGAAATATTGAATTTAATTGATGAAAGGAGAAAATATAAAAACGCAGTAAATGAAGCAGTCAAAAAGGAATATAAATGTCTCAAAAATGAGATCAACAGGAAGTGCAAAATGGCTAAGCATGGATGGCTAGAGGACAAATGTAAGGATGTAGAGTCTTATCTCACTAGGGGTAAGATAGATACTGCCTACAGGAAAATTAAAGAGACCTTTGGAGAGAAGAGAGCCACTTGTATGAATATCAAGAGCTCAGATGGAAACCCAGTTCTAAGCTAAGAAGGGAAAGGTGGAAGGAGTATATAGAGAGTCTATACAAGGGCAATGTACTTGAGGACAATATTATGGAAATGGAAGAGGATGTAGATGACAATGAAATGGGAGATACAATACTGTGTGAAGAGTTTGACAGAGTACTGAAAGACCTGAGTCGAAACAAGGCCCCGGGAGTAGACAACATTCCATTGGAACTACTGACGGACTTGGGAGAGCCAGTCCCTACAAAACTCTACCATCTGGTGAGCAAGATGTATGAGACAGGCGAAATACACTCAGGCTTCAAAAAGAATATAATAATTGCAATCCCAAAGAAAGCAGGTGTTGACAGATGTAAAAATTACCAAACTACCAGTTTAATAAGTCACAGCTGCAAAATACTAACGCGAATTCTTTACAGAGGAATGGAAAAACTGGTAGAATCCGACCTCGGCGAAGATCAGTTTGGACTTCGCAGAAATGTTGGAACACGTGAGGCAATACTGACCCTACGACTTATCTTAGAAAATAGATTAAGGAAAAGCAAACCTACATTTTTAGCATTTGTAGACTTAGAGAAAGCTTTTGACAATGTTGACTGGAATACTCTCTTTCAAATTATAAAGGTGGCAGGGGTAAAATACAGGGAGCGAAGGCTATTTACAATTTGTACAAAAACCAGGTGGCAGTTATAAAGAGTCAAGGGCCATGAAAGGGAAGCAGTGGTTGGGAAGGGAGTGAGACAGGAATGTAGCCTGACCCTGATGTTATTCAATCTGTATATTGAGCTAGCAGTAAAGGAAACAAAAGAAAAATTTGGAGTAGGTATTAAAGTCCATGGAGAAGAAATAAAAACGTTGAGGTTCACTGATGACATTGTAATTCTGTCAGAGACAGGAAAGGACTTGGAAGAGCAGTTGAACGGAATAGACAGTGTCTTGAAAGGAGGATATAAGATGAACACCAACAAAAGCAAAACGAGGATAATGGAATGTAGTCGAATTAAGTTGGGTGGTGCTGAGGGAATTACATTAGGAAATGAGACACTTAAAGTAGTAAAGGAATTTTGCTATTTGGGGAACAAAATAACTGATGATGGTCGAAGTAGAGAGGATATAAAATGTAGACTAGCAATGACAAGGAAAGCATTTCTGAAGAAGAGAAATTTGTTAACATCAAGAATAGATTTAAGTGTCAGGAAGTCATTTCTGAAAGTATTTGTATGGAGTGTAGCCATGTATGGAAGTGAAACATGGACGATAAATAGTTTAGACAAAAAGAGAAAAGAAGCTTTTGAAATGTGGTGCTACAGAAGAATGCTGAAGATTAGATTGGAGGATCACATAATGAATGAGGAGGTATTGAATATAATTAGGGAGAAGAGGAGTTTGCGGCACAACTTGTCAAGAAGAAGGAACCGGTTGGTAGGACATGTTCTGAGGCATCAAGGGATCACAAATTTAGCATTGGAGGGCAGCGTGGAGGGTAAAAATCGTAGAGGGAGACCAAGAGATGAATATACTAAACAGGTTCAGAAGAATGTAGGTTGCAGTAAGTACAGGGAGATGAAGCAGCTTGCACAGGATAGAGTGGCATGGAGAGCTGCATCAAACCAGTCTCAGGACTGAAGAAAACAACAACACCAACACTCCTTCTTCGGACCAGAAAGAAGGCTTAGTTGGGGAAGTTCAGAAAACTATTTCTAATATCAATACTGGTAATTTCGCATCCTGAAAATGAATGTTAACCAATCATTCTGTCCCTCCACAATTTGAAAAATTGTCTCTATTGAATTTACCAGTTTAAATTATCTTATCGGTTCCTAATGCCTTTTGCTAGTAATATCATACAGTGAATGTTGCTACAATTAAGGAGCTCTTATATACCAATTTATGTCTAGAGTAGATTAATTTAATAATCAGTGTGCTGCTGTGTGCTGGAAATTGTAAAAGCTATGCTATGCTTATTTCAGGTGGAGAGGATGGCCTGAAACAAAAAATAAATGAACTTCAACAAGACCTTGATGCTACAGACTTTCTAAAATCAGTTACCGAAAGTGGTACAGAAAATATCATAAACACAATACAGCAGTGTGTTTCAAACATATCTCATGCAGAAGAAATTATTCAAGCTGTACTGAAAATATTAGAGGTAAGTTTTAGTGAGATATTTTTCGCCAGTTGGTACTCACAATGTTATAAAAGAAAGTAAGCATTTTACTGCCCCCCCCCCCCTCCTCTCCCCCCCCCCCCTTCCCCCCTCTCAACATGATCTCCCCAATCAATATGTCAACTTTGAACTGGTCCTTTCTAAGGGTTCCTTTATTAATCATATCCAAGATGTCAAGTATGCTCTTATACACCTGCAACCATAAATCACACCATATTGACAACTGGTCCATAGCTATTTCAATCCAGTAAAGAGACACTTTAAGAGCCACAGTTACACATAGGAGTTTGAGTGTTAATTATGCACAACATTTATGTGTCATCACATTGCCAATTGTTAGTACATTGAATCTTTGGACTTAATGGATAAGCGTACCAACCTGTTTGATGTCTCATAGGTCTCACAGATCTTCTTGATAATTATTAGGTGCTATAAATACTTTACAAAAAGTTCAACACATCTCTGCTTTTTTTGAAATTTCATTCACATCTTTTATCATTAAATACACTCATGATGATCAGCTTGCACATAGTAATTTCAGCAGACGTCATAACAGAGGTCAGCAGTTTTCATAAGCTCTAAGTAGCCAAGTGAAAATTAACAAGTAGCCATTCACAACCAAACAAGTGATTGAACTAAATACTTTTGATTGTAATATTCATTGTAATTAAACATTTTAAGAATTGAAAGCTTGAACTGACTGTGTGAATATTCTGAAACTACAGCTGGTACTGGTGGACATGTAACTTTGCAAATTGAATGTTGCATGGCAACACACTGACATGGAATTTTACATAATGGTTGCTAGACACAGACTGACTGTTGCTATGTGCATGACACCTATTTAAAGACACATTGCTCAGATATTATAAAACACTAAAATACATACTTACATACTAATTTATAAAATAAATGACATTAAAGGTACATAATACATGTACATATTATACAATCAAGTAATTTTATTTAACCATTAGTTGTAGCCTTTGAAACTTATAAAGTCTTAAAACTGAGAGGCACTGTTTTTTGAGGTGGAGCTTTGAATATTTCGCCAACTAATGTGTTATTTTTGTAAATGTATACATCTTTGGAATCAAAAAAATTAATGTTACAAGATGCTAACATTGAAATCTTAAAAGGACTGCATTTTGAGATGCAAACATTCTAGAAATTAACAATTTTGAATTATGATAACTTTTGAAATATTAAGTCTTTGGCAAAAATAACCCATATTTGAAAGAGGAGAATGAGGGCTCTCAAGTTAGGTATGACAAAACAGATAATTATTAATGGTCCGAATTTTTCAGTGCACATAGTTCTATTTCTTTCTTATCTATCTTCCCTCATGCTAATAAACAGTGATTTGGTGTTGAAGAGAGTGCTGGCATTGTCAGTGATACGTTTATTGCACCATACATCCTTCCATTCTGTCTCAGTGGTTGGAGATATCACATCTTCAAGGAATATTTATTGCCAGAACTGCTGGAGGGTGTACCTCTGATTGTTAGACAAAGGATGTACTTCCAGTACATTGGGGTGCCAGCCCACTTCAGCGTTACCTTGAGAAATCATTTGGGAGCCACCATTGGGAATAAGTGGATTGGCCAGAGTGAACCTGTAACCTGGCCACCCAGGCTACCTGACCTCATATCTGGATTTCTTTTTCTGGGGGCATATGAAGCAGCTGTTGCATGATACTGCTGTGGAAACAGAAGAAGACTCCTTGCTAGAATTGCCATTGCTGCTGGTACCATTGTGGACATACAAGGAAACTTTGAATGGACATGACAATCAATGCACATTTGAGCATTTCCTGTGGATGCCACTGCTGTAATTAGTGTGCTAATCTACCCACTGTGTAAGTCATCCCTAACATCAGAAATTGACATTCAGGGACCATATGCACTATAGCTAAATATATCAAACAATGGAAAATCCAGGTTGGAATGTAACCATACTATGAAAAGGAAAGTTGCTACTCACCCATATAGTGGAGATGCTGAGTCACAGACAGGCACAACAAAAGACTGTCACAGCTGCAGTTTCAGGCAACTGTAGCCACATTGCAAGCAGTGCATGATGGGAGTGGTGACTGGGTGGGGATGAGGAGCAGGCTGGGGTGTGGAAGGGGAGAGATAGTTGGGTGGGGTGGTGGAAAGTGAAGTGCTGCAGATTAGATGGGGGCATGCAAGAGGCGGGAAGAGGGGGGGGGGGGGCGGAGGGGGTACCAGAAAAGATAGAGTGTGATGGTGGATTGAGATCTGTGTGGTGCTGGAATGAAAACACTGAAGGTGCTGGATAAGTGAGGACAATGACTAATGAAGGTTGACACCAGGAGGATTACGGGAGCATAGGATATATTGTAGGGAAAGTTCCCACCTGTGAAATTCAGAAAATCCGGTGTTGGGATCCATATGGCATGGACTGTGAAGCAGTCATTGAAATGAAAGAGTTCATGTTTGGCAGCATATTCAACAGCAAGATGGTCCACATGTTTCTTGGCCACAGTTTGTCGGTGGACATTCATGTGGCCAGACAGCTTGTTGACTGTCATGCCAACATAGAATGTGGCACAAGGTTGCAGCTTAGCTTGTAGATCACATGATTAGTTTCACATGTAGCCCTGACTTTGATGGGATAGGTGATGATTTGTGACTGGACTGGAGAACATGGTGGTGGGAGGATGTCTGGGACAGCTCTTGCATCTACCTCTATTGTAGGGGTATGAGCCATGAGGTAAGTGGTTGGGAGCAGGTGTTGTGTAGGGATGGATGTGTATATTGTGTAGGTTCGGTGGATGGCAGAATAAGGCTGTGAGAGGGGTGGGAAGGTGGTCAGGACATTTCTCATTTCAGGGCACAATGATAGGTAGTTGAAACCCTGGCAGAGAATGTAATTCAGTTGCTCCAGTCCTGGGCGGTACTGATTTACAAGGTGAATGCTCCTTTGTGGCCATATGGTGGGACATGTGGAGGTGGTGGGAGGCTGGAGAGAAAGTGCATGGGAAATTTATTTATGTACAAAGTTGGGAGGATAATTACGGTGTGGGAAGGCTTCAGTGAGACCCTTAGTATATTTTGAGAGGCATCGCTCGTCACTGCAGGTGCAATGACCATTGGTGTGGTAGGCTGTATGGAAGGGACTTCTTAGTATGGAACGGGTGGCAGCTGTCAAAGTGGAGGTATTGCTGGTGGTTAGTAGGTTTGATATCAATGGGTATAGTGATGTAGCCATCTTTAAAGTGAAGATCAACATCTAGGAAGGTGATTTGTTGGCTTGAGTAGGACTAGGTGAAGTAAATGGGGGAAAAGTTGTTGAGGTTCTGGAGGAATGTGGACAGGGTTTTCTCACCCTCGTTCCAAACTGCAATGAAGTCATCAATGAATCTGAACCAGGTGAGGGGTTTAGGATTCTGGGTGTTTAGAAGGATTTCTCTAGAAAGACCATGAATAGGTTGGCATAGGATGGTACCATGCAGGTGCCCATAGCCATTCCCTGGATTTGTTTGCAGGTAATACCTCCAAAGAAGAAGTAATTGTGGGTGAGGATATAGTTGGTCATAGTGACTAGGAAGGAGGTTATTGGTTTGGAATCCTTCAGGATTTGGGGAAGGTAGTGTTCAATAGTGGTAATGCCATGGGCATGATGGATGTTAGTTTAAAGGGAGGTGGCATCCATAGTGATGAGCAGGGCACCATGTGGTAAAGGGACAGGAACTGTGGAGAGCCAGTGGAGGAAATGGTTGGTATCTTTTATATAGGAAGATAGGTTCGGGGCAATAGGTTGAAGGTGTTGGTCTATGAGAGCAGAGATTCTCTCAGTAGGGGCATAGTAACTGGCCACAATGGAGCATCCTGGGTGGTTGGGTTTATGGACTTTCTGAAGCATGTAGAGGGTAGGAGTGTGGGGAGTAATAGGGGTGAGCAGAAACGATTATTATTAGATTATGTTACATTACATTATATTATAATAATATGTAATATTATATAATTATTATAGTAATCCAGTTGGATCTCCAGTCAGTGCTCAAATCCTTAGGCCTATCCCAGAACCTCTCCTCAGAGTCCACCTCTCTGCTCTCCCCTACCACTCCCCACACTCCTACCTCCTACATTCTTTGTAAAGTCCATAAACACAACCACCCAGGATGACCCATAGTGGCCAGTTACTGTGCCCCCACTGATAGAATCTCTGCTCCTGTAGACCAACACCTTCAACCTATTATGCTGAACCTACCCTCCTATATAAAAGACACCAACCACTTGTCCACCAGTTCTCCACCGTTCCCGTCCCTTTACCACATGGTGCCCTGCTCGTCACTATTGATGTCACCTTTTTTTACACTAACATCCCTCATACCCATGGCCTTACTGCTATTGACCACTATCTTTCCCAATGCCCAACAGATTCCAAACCAACAACCTCCTCCCTAGGCAGCATGACCAACTATATCCTCACCCACAATTGCTTCTCCTTTCAAGGCACCACGTACAAACAAACCTGGGGCGTGGCCATGGGCACCTACAAGGCACCATCTTATGCCAATCTATTCATGGGCCATCGAGAGGGATCCTTCCTAAACACCAAGAATCCTAAACTCCTCACCTGGCTTAGATTCATTGATATCTTCACAATCTGGATCGAGAGTGAGAACACCCTGTCCACATTCCTCGATAACCTCAACAACTTTTCCCCCATTTGCTTCACCTAGTCCTGTTCAACCCAACAAGCCACCTTCTTAGATGTTGATCTCCACCTCAAAGATGGCTACATCAGTACCTCCATCCATATCTAACTTACTAACCAGCAGCAATAACTCCACTTCGACAGATGTCAGCCATTCCATACCAAGAAGTCCCTTCCATACAGTCTTGGCACTCATGGTCACCACATCTGCATTGGCGAATGGTCTTTATCAAAATATACTGAGGGTTTCACTGAAGCCTTCACAGACCTGTAATTATCCTCCCAACTTTGTACGTAAACAAATCTCCCGTGCCTTATCTTTCCTGTCTCCCACTACCTCCCGAAGTTTTGCAAAAACAGACATAATTTCTGACGGGATAGCAGCAATCAGTGATTGTATAATATTACTTATAATCCATCATGATTGCAAAATTTTTTATTCATATGACCGGTTTCGGTTTATTCAGAACCATCTTCAGATCTGATATTTCAGTCACAGGAGTAACTGGTCCAAATCGTGCAACTTTCACATTATGTGATGCAGCATGTGGAAGTTGTTGGATTTGGATGGGTTACTGCTGTAACTGAAATATCAGATCTGAAGATGGTTCTCAATGAACCGAAACCGGTCATATGAATAAAAAATTTTGCAATCAAGACGGATTATAAGTAACATTATACCTCCCTAAGTCCCACCATTCGGTCAAAGAGGAGCATACTCCTTGTATCTCAGTATCACCCAGGACTGAAGCAACTCCACCGGGGTTTTGGCTACCTCACATTGTGCCCTGAAGTGAGAAATGTCCTGACCACTATCCTTCCCACCCCTCCCACAGTGGTATTCTGCCATCCACTGAACTTACACAATATACTCGTCCTTCCCTACACAATGCCTGCTCCCAACCACTTACCTCATGGCTCATACCCCTGTAATAGACGGAGATGCAAGAGCTGTCTCATACATCCTCCCACCACCACAATCTACAGTCCATTCACAAACATCACCTGTCCCATCAAGGACAAGGCTGCCTGTAAAACCAGTCATGTGATCTACAAGCTAAGCTGCAGCCAGTTTGCTGCGTTCTATGTGGGCATGACAACTAACAAGCAACATGAATGGCCACCAACAAACTGTGGCCAAGAAACAAGTGGACCACCCGATTGCTGAGCACACTGGTTTAGATGACATCCTTCATTTCAATAACTGCTTCACAGCCTGCACCATATGTATCCTTCCCACCAACACCAGCTTTTCTGAACTGCACAGCTGGGAACTTTCCCTGCAATATATCCTATGTTCCTATAATCCTCCTAGCCTCAACCTTCATTACTGATTGTCCTCACTCATCCATCCCTTTCCCTCTTCACATTCTAGCTCTATGCAGTGCTCATTCCACCATCGCACCCAGTCTTTTCACTTCTCTCCTTTTTCGTACCACCGCCCCCCCCCCCCCCCCCTCTCGCCTGCCCCTCGTCTAACCGCAGCACTTCACTGTCCACCAGTCCACCTTACTATCCCTCCCCCTCCCCAACCCAGCTTCCTCCTTACCCCACACAGTTGTCACTCCCATCATCCACTGCTGCTGCTGCTGCTTTCAATGTGGCTGCAGTTGCGTGAGACTGCAGTCGTGTGTGTGTGTGTGTGTGTGTGTGTGTGTGTGTGTGTGTGTGTGTGTGTCTGTCTGTCTGTCTGTCATCTATTTTTGACAAAGGCTTTCTGGCTGAAAGCTTTATTTGTGACAGTCTTTTTGTTGTGTTTATCTGCAACTTAGCATCTCCACCATATGGTGAGTAGCAACTTTCCTTTTCATAACTAAATATATTTGTTTTGATGTTTTTTTACCTCCTGTATTAATCTGTATGAATAGTTTTGGAGCATCCTTTATATCACTAGCTTGTCCTTTATTATCTTTGGTATCTCTCTATTTCTTGTTTTGTTAGCCAACTAAAGTTTTAAGGTTTAGCATCACTTCCTGAATGTCTCTAGTTTCTTTACTTCCATGAGTCACATTTTAATTTTTCTGGACATATGACAACTGTACTTTTGAATTAAACAAATGAGATGTACACTTACTCTTTCTATTAATTTTCCATTGAAAACTATGTGTGTAACTACAACTATTATAACTTAAAACTATTGTTTTTCCTGTGTTTTACTCTTACTTTTAATATTTCTGTGTGCTAATTTGTGGGCAACAGAAATAGTAATTATTCCTAAATTTTACACAATGTTTATCTGCTTATGTTCTTTCTGAGAGCACAGAGACAACTTGTTCACTCTCAGTTTGTGTTTGATAAGAATCCTCAAATTAAATGATGGATTTCCTGTAAGACATGTCAGCTGGAAGGAATAATGCCCAAAATCTTCCATTTTACAGAACAATACAGATTATCTGGATGTAATTGGGTCAATCTCTCTGAATGCAGCTCAGACATTATCAGCTGCTCTGAATCATCAAAATTACCGAATTTTTCATATCACTAAAGAAGCAAAAGCAATGGTTGCCAGGTAATCCTATTGTAATATTACTGATTGTACTATTTTTAGTATGTGGCCATACCAAACAATCAAAGAGAAAAGGCAGTCATTGCCAGATAACTATTTTTTTAGTTTCACTTAATTGTAGAGTTTTTAGTTTGTGTGCACACCAACCATCAGACTGGCAATTCTTCTCGTTTTTGTGTTTTTCATGAGAGTGCTTTATGGCAGAGCAGGATGGCCCTCTGTAAGCTTGTGTTGCTTAAAGAGAAGGGAAAATAATAGCATCTGTAGGGGTAGCAATTACTTGTTTGAAGATAAATGGTAAGAAGATTCACATGTTAAGAAGCTGTTGTGATGTACTCTCCTGTGGCAACAATAATTTATTATACATGTACAGGTACACTGCAATATGAAATAACAGATAAGAACTTAATTTTTTTCATCGTAATCAGTGGTTTTTGAAAGCATGGAAGTATGCTAATCATGGTTTAAACAATGAAAAACTGCATCAGTTACACATTTTTTCCATCCTTAGCACAACTGTTTTAAGAATTTATTATCAGTTTCATGTCCATTTGGTTACATGTATATTTTTGTGATGTTTACATTTGTGATTTTCTGCCTCTCTTGTGCTGTAGTTGTCTTTTTCAGGTTATAAAGTATTGTGCCTCCTTTACTACACAGAATATCACACACACACACACACACACACACACACAGAGAGAGAGAGAGAGAGAGAGAGAGATCATCATTGTTTTTGTAATCATAACAAGTCAAAAAGTCAGTAAGTTCACAACAAAAAAATTAATTGCCCTGAGCCACAAATAAATTTAACAATTCACAAACTAATTTACTGAGCACACTGAATAGAGGCTGATTGCACCAGAGGTGTTTGGTGATAGTAATAGTGGTGGAAACTATCACAATAGTTACTTAGCTACACCCAATCAGTATACCAAACCATATGTGCTGATGTCTAACTGCACTCTATCAATCTCACATGCAGGCATGGTCAACTTACACAGCAGTAAGAACACTCCATTGTGCTAGCTGGCACAATACCTCAATATGGTGGTGTTATGGTTAGATCAAAACATGGCACCAGCTGACTAGCAGAAAATGAGAGTAAACTTGTAGCTGTTCAGGCATAAACTGGCTGACTAGCTGGTCTCATGTGATTAGTGGGCCAAAGATGCTTTGGTTTCCTTGCTGCCAGCGCCCTCACCAGACATAGGTTTAAAGACACTTATCGATAGTTCTGCATCTTCCAAATACATCTGGTGAAGTTACAAGATCTCTTCCATGTGGAATTGGCACATAGGGCTGAAAGTGACCAGACCAACATAGGGAGGACAGCAAGGTTGCAGTGAGCAGTTGCTAGAGGAAGTGTCTGGTCATTTCCAAGGTAATACTCTGGTTCCCACACAATGGTCACAGAACCAAAGCTAGAGACTCCAAAGGCAGTATGGGAACTTTATAAGCAGGCTATGTCAATGCTGGTACCAGTAGCCCTGGCAGTTCTTCACAAGGGGAGATGGATTGATGTCTACAAGGGTCCACTGTATTATCTGGGAGGGAAGGACCAGATGTCCGTCTGCAGCAAGGCGATGAAAGACCTGATGTTGGATATGTCACCACTGCAGCAGTCCTCTGGATGGAGAAACATCTGGTTGGAATGCTGCAGCTGAAGCAGTTTACTGTGTCTGCACAGCATCCCTCACATAGTCATTACCAGAATCCTTATTGTATTGCAGTGAACCCCTGGAACCAGTCTGGAGTCCACTCGAAAGTGTGCCCCCACATCAGGGTGCCATTCAAAATGGTGTTGCTTCCTATTTGGCTCGTTCAGGTGGTAGGAAGAAAAGATTCAGCAGTTTACAATTATGGCATGGGTGCAGAAAGCTGTTAGCTGATCATCCTGACTTTGTAAGGAAAATGAGAAAAGGAGTCTACCACAATAAACCAAACTGCTTCAAGGAAGGAGCCAATGAAATCCACATGCAGCTGAGTGTGCTGTTTTGAACATCCTCTTAAAAAGAGGCATGTGTTGTGCCACTCAAAATGGTGAATCAATATTTCATCACCTGTGGCAAAGTTTGACAAGAATCAGCAAGCAGTTTGGAAGAGATGTTGCCTCTTTCCTCCTTATGCTCCTCAGTTGGGTTTTGAGGAAGCCAGTGGGCACAAGCCTTTGACTGTGCTAACTTGTGATGATGTTCAGTTTGTGGGGCACTCAACTGCATGGTCATCAGCACCCGTACAAAGTCCCAGTTTTTGCACAGTCCAATTTTTTTTTACACAGTCCAATCCAGCCACTGTCACAAATGATGATGATGATGATGATGATGACAAAATGATGAGCACAACACAAACATCCAGTCCTCAGGGAGAGAAAATCCCCAACCTGGCCAGGAATCGAACCTGGAACCCAGTGATCCAGAAGCAGCAATGCTAGCCACTAAATGAGAAACGGCAGACATACTAACTTGTGAACAAGTGTGTCAGCACTACCAAAAGAGGTGTGAAGTTTAGCACTGAGTTGCTTGATTGTTATTTGTCAATTGTTTCAAATAAGTGTGTCCACACCTTGCAACATTGCAGACATCACAGTTGTGTGCAGTCAACCTATTTGTAAGAGATCAGATATATTTCCTTCTCCTTGTTCTTTTGATGACCTATACTTTGGCCAGCAATTTACAGTTCTTTTCTCCACTACTGAGAGCCTGCAGACATTGTTTAAATGCCTGTGAATATTTCTGATGGTCTGGTCTTTTGCTAAAAGAAATTCAATAACATCTCTTTGCTTGGAATGCACCTCAGTTGCAGATGCCGTTTTGAAAACTATCTATAGTGCTTCTATTTACCAGGAATTATTGCAAATATTTAGATGGTACAGGAATGTTAAAGGATGTCACAAACAATATAACAGTTTTTTGAACAAAAATTTGCTGATAAAAAAATATATTGTATCATTTATTCAGTGCCCCTAATAATTAACCTTACCTAAAGGCACTGGAGATCTTTTGTTGACTTAGGAGCTGGAGTTTTCTGTAGTGCTATGACATTATCTTGGACCGAAGGCTTGTTTTACTGAGAATGTTGCTTATGTACATGACAGAACACTGGAAAAACGAAACATTTGAAAAAATTATGCATGACATTTGAAAAAATTACGCATGAGGCCTTTGTCTGCAAGTGCCATGAAAACGAGATGCAAATTATGTAAATGTTCTTTGTTGGTACATCCTGTTGCCGAAATGTCATACATGTAGTTCGCACAGTAGGGGATGCTTGTAATGAACTGTTCCAAAAATCTTTGGAATATGGCTAGTGAACTAGCAATTTTGAATAACAATCTGTTATACTAGTAGGGGACAGGGGAAGTGTTCAGCACAAAAATTTTCTGGATTTGTTATCTAATGGAGGTTGAGAATAAGCTTCTATGAGGTAGTTTTGGAAAAAAAAAGGTGATCCCAGACAGTTTAGAAAAGAGCTGGTTAAGGGTTGGCAACAGCTATGAATACTTCTGCTTGTGCATTGACTGTAAGTTTCAAATTGCCACACAAGTGAAGGAAGCCACCTGGCTTTCATACTAACATCGAAGTCCATGGGCTAAAAGAGATGAGGAAAAACAATCTAAGGACATCACACACATCCATGCCTGAGGCAGGATTCGAACCTGTGACTGTAGCAGTCGCACAATTCCAGACTGAAGCACCTAGAACCACTCAGCCACACTGGCAAGCATCTCTGAGTGCTATCAGTACTTGACAAGCTTTCTTTTTAAGAAAAAAAAAACAACAGCAGCCAAAGGTTTTAACACAATGGGGACATGAAAATTCAAAACCTTCACTAAACCTGGATAAAAAAAAGTGCAAATCAGAAGTAGACGCTCTCTATTGCTTCACATTGCACTGAAGCTAGGCACAGGATGCTGAACAGAAAACCCAAATGTGGAGTATGCATGCAGTCCAAAAATGTTTTCTATGAATGGATCTGCGGTCTGCAGCAATCAGGGAAGTTACTGTCTGAGTAATGTGGTTATATCTGACACTGAAATCTCATGGCACCCGTATATCTATAATTTTGGCTGCACATTGTCCAATGGCAGAGCATCAATACTGAAGTATGATGACTGATTTATCATCAACACTGATGCACGAATATCAGAGAGAAACATCACTGGTACTTCTTGTTATGCTGCATGTAAAATTATCTTTCTATGCCCTATTTTATCATCGCTGTCTGTAATATTATTAATCTGAATTGGTGTAGAACATTGCATGATACCTGCCACAATTTGAGACATTCCTGCAACTTGCTCTTTATGAAAGCAATGGAGACCTTCAGTTTCATAATGAAAACACTGACGACCTGCATGCAGTATAAAACAGTTTGGACTGCTAGGAAACAACTGAAACCACCACAATCAGTGACCAGGAACAATATTGGGCAGCACAAAACAGAGCTTGTGAGCTGCCACTGGGTAACATTCATTTATCACATTAGTATCTGATGGGGAAGTCTGATGCACTGAGTCTTTTCAGTCTGGAGCCATAGTAGAGATTTCAGAATCAGAAGAAAATGTCTGATGTGTAACCTGTGAGATTTCAAAATCACATGAAATGCGTAACACTTCTGCTGCAGACAGTGTCTGACTCTTGTCATGGGACAAATGGATTACCACATCTCAAACTAAACTTTCAGCATAGAATTGGCCACATGTGCACATAAATCTGAACTTTGTCCTTAAACCTTTAAGATTTGCAATCCATGAAATATTGTTTTCTACATCAGATTTCCAATTTGCAAAATCTGTAAATAGGCAGCTACTACATGCATCTTAGGAAAAAAAGTTCCTTATGTTGACTGAGCTATAGCTACTACATTTCAAAAAGCTTCACATCTGTGGCAGTTGTGCCTTGATACAAAACTAACCTTCTCTTTATCAATAATGTGACTCACTCTTCTATGTCAACAGTTATTTATGACACATGTATAACTACACTGCAACATGTAACAAAAGCTAATAAATTCACAATGAAATAAATAAACTGTCCTGAGCCACCAAGAAATCTAAGAAATCACACTGTGCACACTGAACACACTGTTGCAGTATATTAACTTAGGTAAGTAATAGTGATAAGATGGTGGTGAAAGCCATTGTGACAATTAGTTATTTATCTAGAGTCAGTCAATACCAGTGCATAGGTACTGAGATCTGACTTCCCTGCAACAGTCTTACATATAGGTATTATCAGTACACAACAGTGAGAACAGTCCACTGCAGTAACCAGCAGAATCTGTAAATATAGCAGTGTTGTAGGTTAGATCAGAGTATGGCAACAGCTGACTAGCGAAGAATGGGAATGAACTTGTAGTCAGTTCACAAAGACAATGCAGCAAAATTTTGTCCGGCAATTACAGTGTTACAATTTATGGATCATTGAGGGTGGCAGAAATCTGAAACAGAGAACATTCTGCTCATTGTGGTCTGAACGGTATCAACTTTAACGATAAGTGCTAGGAAGTCAGTGGTAAACCTCTTGCTTTTTTATTATAGCTAGTCTATTGAAGGTTCATAACACACCATTTACATAGTTTGCTAGTTAATAAAAAGACCTGGAAATCTGCGGCCCAAGGTGCCACATCATATTGTTAGTTTTGGCCTTTGAGCAAAAACGTTTGATGACCACTGCTCTATAACATATTGTAATTACATGAGGCAACAACACACTAAAGTATATAACAGAAAATAGTGGCCAATTATTCACATCAGCATATTAGGAGACACTATTTTTAATCTGAAAAACATTCTGAAAAGAGCATCCTAATTGCATTATTTCTACCAATCAGTAAATTCACTTGAGAAAACCATAAAATTACAGAGACTGAATGGCTGGCCACTACTTACTTTCAGGAGGCAAAATTCCAAGTATTGCTTATGAACACATTTAAGAATTGAAAAAAAAGAAAAAAAAACGGTTTCTATATTTCAGAACTGTTAGTTTCTTTTCTAGATAGAGAAGAAAGATAGATTGGGGAAGGTTGAAGGTTACTCAGTCCCAAGGGGTCCAGCTGTAGTGAGGAGGGGGAGAAAGAATGTTTCTATTGGCAGCACTTACATTATCTATATGGTGATAAAATTGTGTCTTAACTTATAGTTATGAACCAATTGTAAGCCTGTTGTGTTACCTTCTAGACAGTGTCTGATATGGTTCTTTGAGTCCTTAATTTGGATACTTGTATTAGAAGCAAACATTACTGTTGAGAGAGACCACAGAAGGTTCAGCAGTGACCCAGAAATGACTAAGAAACTGAAAGGGGAAATCTTTCACAAAGAAGGATGAGAGCTACACCTGCAGAAGTTTTCCAGGATTATGTGGATGAGTATGCATTGGAAGACATAGGGCACAGACTGGCCTCTGATGATATAGAGTAAGGAAAGGCCATCGGTACAAAATAAGTATGCAATTATAGAACAACAGGGGAGGTGAGCACACTTGCGTTGGCAGAGGAGTAAATGAGTGGAACAGTTTGCCAGGGGATATTATCAGTCAGTTCCCAGAAAGCATGACTAAAATGAAACAGTTGTTCCAATAGTGGCAAAACACCAAAGATTCTAGAAATAGGATAATGGTAAATTTAGTTTTATTTATTATGGGGTAAATTATTGTCCAGTAATGCTAGAGAGGTAATGTAAGTATATGAGGTGCTTATGTCATGTACACTACAGCAGCAACAGCCATATTTGAGAGCAAATAACAATTACCTTATATTTCTTAGCAATCAACTATATAGTCAAGGCATTTGATGTTTGATGGGCACAGAGAAAAGACTGAATAAGTGAACTTGATTTACTTGGTTCATATCATACATATGCTAATCATTTGATTAGAGTGGAGGAGACACATCAAATTATGGTTAATACATTTTCACTGATAATGAATTGAGCGTATGGCATTGTTGGCCGGGAGGTCCCATTTGGATTCAGCCACCAAGTGCAAGTCATTTCAGTCAGCGCCACATTGGGCAACTTTCAGCTGTTGATGATGAAGAAATGATGATGAGGGCAACACAACACCCAGTACACGAGCGGAGAAAATCTCCAACCCGGCCAGTTATTGAACCAGGCTCACTGCATGGGAGGCAAGCAGGTTATCACCCAGCTAAGCAGGAAGACATTTTCACTGATATTAAGCTATAGTTAATAAGATGGAGTTGTATTTAAAAATTAATGCAACATTTTCGTAAAAAGATATCTTTACATGTTCACATACAAGACTGTTTATAAATTAGATCCTGTTAAGCTTCTAGACAATGTCTTTGTTCAGTGACAATATAGAATACAGATACACACATAACTAGATTGTCCTGATCATCTACCTTATACTGACACTCCATTTTAATTTCAGTCCATGTTCTGTATCAGCACTTTTTCATTATTTCTACTTTTGTCAATTAATCTGTTTGTAGTGTAGGTGAAAATAAATATTGATTTAAAATAAAAACAACTAATCCTCTGAAATTTCATAACAGAACAACCATCAGTAAAGCAAGTCATGTAGTATCATAACATCCTCTTTTCTCACAAATTAATTGTACATTCTCATGTATAACAATATATGTTAATAAATTTTACTTGCTGTTCATCATCTCAAAGTCAGGAAATATTTATTATGTAGGAGAATGCTTCCTCGCTGAATTTCATTTAAGAAATGTTATCTGCCAAATGGCAGTGGCACCTTGAAACAGTATTTGGACAAAGTACCTACTTATCACTTTCAGACAACAGGAAGTTACTTTTTATAGATACTGCACAATGTCTCTTTTTTCCAAGATATCACCAGGTAGAATAATTGCATGCTTTTGGGAATTGAGCCCCCGAGTCTGTGGTAGGAATGTGGTAGGGGGTGACTGACACGGTGTACTAAAGGCTAATTTTATAGAGCAGTTGCTCTTAAGTTAGCACAGAAAAGAACTTGACTGCTGAACATAGAAATCTATATTACATTAATGCTAATCACAGACAGTGAACTTAGACTGATTTTTGACTAGTAAAATGTTGTGGAATAAGTTCAGTTAAATAGCATTTATCAGTTCAAAACCTAGTGACACTACAAAAGAATGGACTTTGTTTATGCAATACTAAATGACGAGAGATATGAACCACAAGGAAGTTATTGTTTGCACTCCAACACTGCTGAAGTTTGAAAATTTTCTTCTAGGTGTAAGGTTGGGTTAAGGAGATTATTGCCAATGTACGTGATGAGTGAAGGCAGTAAATGACTGTTAAAAATTCTTGGAGGTAACTCGTAATTACTGTAAGAAAGTTTAAAGGTATTTCATGGACATTTTGCAACAGAGTAAGAAAATGAAATTTTAATGATTTTGAGTACATGTAGGCCAGTCAGTAATTACACCTTTATAAATTAATAGACACCAGTGTGACACGGTGACTCAATGGTTATGTGCTAGTGTGGACTTTAATCTCTTGTGAGTCCTAGTATTTTTTCTGGCTCTTCTTTGTGCTTTGTCAATATTTGTTAATGTGAAAAGTGCTGGGCTCCACCATGGTTTGGAGTCCATCTGGCTGGGTGTGTCACTTCAGTGGCTGGAGAAAGGCAAGGGCATATCACCTTCAGAAAACACCAAGCCTAGTAAAGCACTTTGGTGTTCTCCTTTAGAATTTATGAATGCTGTATCTAAGCAGACAATGCAAATGTATATCTCTACTGCTCTCTGTGTCAATAGTCTCTTTATCACTGAATAACAATTACTTTAAAACCTGTGAACTGTTGAAACCTTTTGCTACACAGAAAATTGCCTAAATCAACGGACAAAATTTGTAATATGTATGTTGTCATCTTACTCAGCAAAGAGCTAAAAACATAATGTATTGCCACTTTGAAAAACAGTTTGTGTTCAAAGTCAAATCAACCACACCACATAATCTCTCTCTCTCTCTCTCTCTTTCACACACACACACACACACACAGAGACAGAGAGAGAGAGAGAGAGAGAGAGAGAGAGAGGGGGGGGGGGGAGGGGGAGGGGTGGTTGTATGACTATTATGGATTTCTTCTGCATGCAACAAGTTCCACAAGGTTCTTGAGCATTCTTCTGCTTATTTTCTTGGATTCTTACTACCTGACACTCTCTCAGTAACAAATAAGAGGGTAAGTCAATTATTATCTGCAAAGCAGTTAAAATTTTTTATTGTAATCTAATAGGAAACTTACAAGAACATCATTTTTCAACATAGTCTCTTCTGTTTGAGTGCACTTGGTCCATCATTGTACAAGCTTCCTGATGCCCTCATAAAACAAGTTTCTTGGTTGAGCTGTGAACCACGAATGTACCGCTCCTTTCACTGCTTCATCTGAGGCAAATCAATGGCCCCTTAATGCCTGTTTGAGTGTGACCAAACAATTGATAGTCAGGAGGGGGAAGATCAGGATTATATGGAGGATGATCCAGTACTTCATATTTACGTTTCTGCAGCATTTCAGCAGTGTGGGCAGCAGTATGCGGAAGGGTATTTTCATGCAACAATACAACACCTTTTGACAGCAATCCTCGATGTTTACTTCGAATTGCAGGCTTTAGCTTGCCAGTAAACATCTCACTGAAACAGACAATGTTTATTGTTGTGCCCCTTCATTACCATAGTGACCCAAATGTTTTTCACAGACGCCCAAGCATATTTGTTTATGCAACTGTGTGAGTTGTTTTGGGACCCATCTTGCACAAACTTTATGAAACCCAAGGCTGTTGTGGATGATTTCATAGGCAGAACCACGAATAATTTGCAGACTATGTGCCACTTTGTCAACAGTTAATTTCTGTCCAAGAGAATCATTTCACATGACCACTCAATGGTTTCTTCATTTGTGGCGGTGAATGGTCATCCGGCTCCTTCATCATGCATAACACTTGTGCAACCATTTAGGAATTTTTCAATCGATTTGTAGACACTCCATTGTGGCAAAACACTGTTCTTGTACTGAAAGTTTTCAGTGAATTTCAGCCCCTGATACACATTCCGACCACAAAAAATGGATCACTGAATGTTGCTCTTCTTTGATACAAATAGACAGCAGAGCAGCCATGATTAACAGCATCGCAGCAATAACGAAACTAACCTAGCAGCTTGAAAATTGCAAAGATATAACAACAAATACACAAAGCATGCATCATCGATGTAAAACAATAGTACTACCAAAATAAACAAAATTATAACTAAATTGTAGATAATAATTGACTTACGCTCGTACTATGTATCTGTGTGCACATTTAATACCTGCAGTCCAAGTTGCATAATGGTGTTGGTGGCCGACATTTATGGTGGTGCCGAGTGTGTTTCTTGTTAATTTTGATCGACACTGAATGTCATTTATTTGATTCAAGTTCAGTGGTAAGCAAAGTAGTGAATTTTTGAGTTGGGTTCACTTCAAGATCTAAAAGCAAAATTAATCTCCAGTCACAGATGGTTATATAATGCATACCATAGGTGATATATTGTTGACAGATAACCAGAGATGATTTCATCAAGATCTGTCTATGATGTTTTTTTTATTATTATTATTTTGTTTTACAGACAGCATGAAGATTTACAGTTCATCATGGACACAGCATCAGCATGTGTGAAAGTAGCATCTGAAGTTAACAGAATGCCCACTGAAGCTATAAATAACCAGTATGCATTAAGGTACAGTAAACAGTCTAGCTATTTCAAATGTTTTCCTCCTAACTATTCTTGACCATTCTTTCAGGTACTGTGTCCACTGTAATCAGTACGGTACATAATGATTGGAAAAGAGCACAGGTAGTCCCAGTCTTCAAAAAGGGTTGTTGAGCAGATGCGCAAAACTATAGACCTATATCTCTGACGTCGATCTGTTGTAGAATTTTAGAACATGTTTTTTGCTCAAGTTTTGTGTTGTTTTTGGAAACCCAGAATCTACTCTGTAGTAATCAACATGGATTCCGGAAACAGTGATCGTGTGAGACCCAACTTGCTTTATTTGTTCATGAGACCCAGAAATTATTAGATACAGGCTCCCAGGTAGATGCTATTTTCCTAGACTTCCGGAAGGCGTTCGATACAGTTCTGCACTGTCGCCTGATAAACAAAGTAAGAGCCTATGGAATATCAGACCAGCTGTGTGACTGGATTGAAGAGTTTTTAGCAAACAGAACACAGCATGTTGTTATCAATGGAGAGACATCTACAGACGTTAAAGTAACCTCTGGCGTGCCACAGGGGAGTGTTATGAGACCATTGCTTTTCACAATATATATAAATGACCTAGTAAATAGTGTTGGAAGTTCCATGCGGCTTTTCGCGAATGCTGCTGTAGTATACAGAGAAGTTGCAGCATTAGAAAATTGTAGCGAAATGCAGGAAGGTCTGCAGCAGATAGGCACTTGGTGTAGGGAGTGGCAACTGACCCTTAACATAGACAAATGTAATGTATTGTGAATACATAGAAAGAAGGATCCTTTATTGTATGGTTATATGATAGCGGAACAAACACTGGTAGCAGTTACTTCTGTTAAATATCTGGGAGTATGTGTGTGGAACGATTTGAAATGGAATGGTCATATAAAATTAATTGTTGGTAAGGTGGGTACCAGGTTGAGATACATTGTGAGAGTCCTTAGAAAATGTAGTTCATCAACAAAGGAGGTGGCTTACAAAAGACTCGTTCGACCTATACTTGAGTATTGCTCATCAGTGTGGGATCCGTACCACATCGGGTTGACGGAGAAGATAGAGAAGATCCAAAGAAGAGCAGCGCGTTTTGTCACAGGGTTATTTGGTAACCGTGATAGCGTTACAGAGATGTTTAGCAAACTCCAGTGGCAGACTCTGCAAGAGAGGCACTCTGCATCGCGGCGTAGCTTGCTCGCCAGGTTTTGAGAGGGTGCGTTTCTGGATGAGGTATTGAATATACTGCTTTTCCCTACTTATACCTCCCGTGGAGATCACGAATGTAAAATTAGAGAGATTTGAGTGCGCACAGAGGCTTTCAAACAGTCGTTCTTCCCGCGAACCATACGCAACTGGAACAGAAAAGGGAGGTAATGACAGTGGCACGTAAAGTGCCCTCCGCCACACACCGTTGGGTGGGTTGCGGAGTATGAATGTAGATGTAGATGTAGAAATGCACAACATTCCTTGTTTACATGAACACAAACTACAAAATGATTACAGGAAGAGCTCCAAAAAGTCCTAGTGCTCATACAACAAACTTTTTCAATATTTTCATCTGTGGTTGCAGGTTTCGAGGCAGATCAAGAGGCAGTAAACCTGTGTTTGTATTTGTTTGCCCATCTGAACTGTTAAAAATGAAGGAACAGACCCCTTATAACCCTTCACCACCTTTGGATGAATTCTTGTTACCATTGTACTACCTGAAACAAATTTATGATGAAATGGTATTGCATCTGAGTGAAATATATGCAATACAAAACGTAAAGCAATACAAAGAAAACTATTCTAAAGCAATAGAAAGGAAACTACTCATGAACCACGTTGAAATTACTAAGTAATATGTATTAACATGACAAAAACTAATTTCTTCTACTCAGTGTCATGGCAGCCCACAAAAGGTTTTGAGAAAGGGGACAAGATTTTAAAATTGCCATTTGGCAAATGTGAAAATGTGCCATGCACCAAGAGCTAAATTTGACAAGAAGTACACAGAGCTTATTATCTTTGTATTTTAAGGTAGTTTATGTTGAAACTTAAATGGCAAGCCTGTTTCAATAGTGTGTGCAAAATATAACTTTTTATGTTATTTACATGAATGTGTATGCCACTTTTTTTAGTCAACAAACTGAAACTACATCGTCATATAATTAAATCCAAGATATAGTATGAGATATGAAAAACAAGTATTAAATATTCACAAAAAAGTATTGATTTTCCCAAAAGTTTAGTTTCAAACAGAAAATTAAATTTTTTTAAAAATATCAAAATTTTTCATAAAATCATGTTGGATATCAACAAAAACGCCACATTAATACTCCTTGAAATTGAGAAATAGGGATAAACTTTTAAAAAGGCTTATTCAACTTTGATGTCATCCATGACACTTCATTTGGTTATGAATCTTCACATCTGATAACATTAATGGATATGATGTCTCACTTTCCAGCTTTATAGTTTTCTTTAAGTTGAGTGGTATACTTAAATTGGACAAACTGTGTTCTGAAAGCCATGTATTTTTCATTGGTTAACTCAAGTGTAGCCCATGGCCAGTCTGTAATTAACTGAATGAGGAAAGTAACCCAAAACAGCCCACAAACTGGCTGGTGGAATCAACTCTTACAAGCATATGACTGACAGAGGCAGCCCTCATCTCTCCTTTTTCACATTGTTCTGCAGCCATGCCAAGTGGACTGAGAATTTGTAGCTCTATAATTGTGGGTGGTGCTATGTTGTGCTCCAAAGAGCTCAGTAAGTCCCAGTTCATGGAGAGCATGTAATATTAAACATAAAATATTACAAACATGCAACCGGATCCACCACTTAAAGACTTTCCATCTGTTGGCTCATGTAGTTCTTCTGCATCGTGACTACAATTGCGGGCCCTGTCATTTATGGTTGCACAGTTTGAAATTTCATTCATGATTCTGTTGAATGTTTTTCAATCAGCAAGTTACTGGAGACCACATGCAGTGTACACTGGCTTTCAGCAACATGGACCAGAGAGCAACCACTTTAAGTTTGGACAGTATTTTGCACTCACCTCACCATTAAGCCCACCATGCTCTCAAAACAGCTTTAGTTGCTCTTTGCGCTAAACTACCTGATAAAAAGTTTAAACAAGTGCTATATTATGAAAAATGTGTTGACAATAACCCATCAGGATGTTGGAGACATTTATGTGCTGCCATTGACTCAGGTAGGGTTTTTGAGGATTTGTTATTTCACAGGCTACTGTCTTCACAGGTACAGCTAGATTTGATAGTACATGAAGGGCAACCTTTATATAAGTTACTGCAAACTGCTGATGAGGGTGCAGGCACTGCTAGATTTGTCTACTGTATGACTACTGCATCAATAGCTCCCTTGCTCCAGGCAAATGCAACTGACTACTGTTGAGCCTACCCAAAGACATGACACCTTTCTGTGCTGCCACCTCCTGATACTGACACTTACTCAGCACAGCTGAAGAACTTTGAAGCCTATGCACCATGGTGGAGATGATGACCAAGCAGTTTCAGGAGTTAAGGTTGTGGACTGCACCTAATAAAATGTTATGTTCATAATGTTCTTCTGTTTTTCAGTCTCAAGATCACAGCCAATTCGAAGCCAGCTTCTGCTGATATCATAGCCATTTTTTATCCCAAGCCACAAAGTGCACAAAGCCGTGTGATTACCCAAACAGCAATGGACATCAGTATTAGGTGTGCCACACTTACATACGACACTTCCTGTAAAAGTAGCATCATCTCACAACTATATGAAAATGGGAACACAGTGGCCAATATGCCATCTATGAGAGCAGTATAGCATCTGCTCAGTCATACTACCTCAAACATACACCACAGCATAATAGCAGTTACATATTTCTGATAAAATTCATGATTTGGCTTTCTTGGTTGACACGTGTTCAGAGGTCAATACATCCCTGCCTTGTACACAGCAGATGTAAATGTCTGATGAGCCGCTACATTTAATAGCTGTAAACAACTTTATTATCCTCACTCATGGCCACAAAAATCTGATGATCAATATAGGTTTCACTCCCCATTTCCAATGGACCTCTGTGGTTGCCAACATCGCTCACCCTAACTTAGGTGCTGATTTTCTTTCACATAATGCTCTTACTGTGGAATTCTACATCTATCTACATCTGCATACATACTCCACAATCCACCATATGGTGCTTGGTGGAGGGTACCTTGTACCACAACTAGCATCTTCTCTCCCTGTTCCACTCCCAAACAGAATGAGGGAAAAATGACTGCATATATGCCTCTGCATGAGCCCCAATCTCTCTTATATTATCTTTGTGGTCTTTCCACGAAATGTAAGTTGGTGGCAGTAAAATTGTACTGCAGTCAGCCTCAATTGCTGGTTCTCTAAATTTCCTCAGTAGCGACTCATGAAAAGAATGCTTCCTTTCCTCTAGAGACTACCACCCGAGTTCCTGAAGCATTTCCGTAACACTAGCATGATGATCAAACCTACCAGTAACAAATCTAGCAGCCCACCTCTGAATTGCTTCTATGTCCTCCCTCAATCTGACCTGATAGGGATCCCAAACGCTCAAGCAGTACTCAAGAATAGGTCGTATTAGTGTTTTATAAGTGGTCTCCTTTACAGATGAATCACATCTTCCCAAAATTCTACCAATGAACTGAAGACGACTATCTGCCTTCCCCACAACTGCCATTACATGCTTGTCCCACTTGACAATCACATGTCTGATAAATGGGATCAACAGTCATGAAATTAGTGGAATTCAGGGTCATTATGCTGTTGGCATGCTGAGAAGGGTCGACAGTATAAGTACACAGTTCTCACAGGACACTGACATTGTACATATTGTGGAGCCACAGAGGTCCATGCCGAAGTGTGCAATTCAGTAACAAGCACTAAATACATATGACCCCAGGTACATCTGTTTCACATGTCCACAGGATTTGCAAAAGAATGCCTCGTAGGGACTACAACAGTCTTTGAGGAAATTTTTCAGTTGGGAGTTACAAGTCGTTCCTGCAGTCCGTGGGTGTCTCCCCTGCACCTTTTTCATAAGAACAGCAGCTTGCGATATCCCGACAGTGATTACCATAGATTAGCTGTAAGAACTGTCTCGAATAGATGTCCCATACCTGATATCCAAGAATTCACCTGTATGTTGGTAGGTGAAAAGATTTTTACTATTCTGGGCTACCACAAGGCTATTTTTCATATCTAGATGATACTCTGGTATTCTTGTCTAAGACTCAGCTACTCAACAGTCATGTTCATGAAGTACAACAGAGACTTTATAGCCATGGAATTATGTTTAAGAAAAGTAAGTGCATCAGAAACAACAATGAAGTAACCTTTCTCAGTCATAGGATCTCAGCTCGTGGTACCCTACCTGCTACTGGGGAAGCCCATTTTATGTGACCTCTCAAGGACAAGGTGTTACCAATGATTGAGACTTTGCTGAGATGGCGATTTTTTGTCACCATCGTCTTCAGGCAACAGCTTCCATTCAAGCACCTGTAATGAATGCACTTTTCAGTTATAATGCTGTAAACAAATGAGTACTCAAGTGGACTCCAGAAATGGACAAAGCTTTTCATTGTCTACAGGTGAACATTGCAGAAGCAGCACTACTTGCCCACCCTGTACTATCTACACTGTTTGGCACTGTAGTAGATAATAGTCAAAGTGCAATTGATGCCACCCCATACCAAAGTCAACTTTTGTAATGTTTTAAAAACAAAGATTCCAAGACTTACCAAGCGGGAAAGCGCTGGTAGATAGGCACAATGAATAAAACACACAAACACACACACAGAATTTCGAGCTTTCAGAACCGGCGGCTGCTTCATCAGGAAAGAGGGAAGGAAAAGGAAAGATGAAAGGAGGTGGGTTTTAAGGGAGAGGGTAAGTAGTCATTCCAATTCCGTAATGTTTTAATATTATTTGAAAGAATTACAGCTAGGGAAAAGGAATGAAATGCTTATGATACAGGGCTGCTCGTAATGTTTGAAAGCATGAGGCTTTTTTGCCCTCAACTTCAGTCCTGAGCAGTGATGATCTATACAGACCACAAACCCGTCACATCAGCCTTTCAAAATGTCAATGATAAAATGTTACCCTCAACAATTCAGGCACATTGAATTTATCAGTCGATTTATCATTGACATAATGCAATATTAAAGGCACGGAAAACACAATCAATGACTACTTTTCTTGTCTTTGCAGTTTGATTAATACTTTCAAGCACGGCAATTTTACGATGGGCTAAGCAATGGATCACCAACTGCAACTTTTACTGAAAGATCCTTCCATGGGACTGAGGTTAAAGCAAGCTGAACGCCAGGTGACAATTCTAAAAAATGGTGTGATGTCTCACAACTGAAACTATGGCCCTACATTTCTCCACAGTTTCAAAAAATGGCATTTAACAGTGTCCATAATCTGGAACATTCAGGAGCAAATGTTATAACTAAATTATTAGTCGATGATTTCAATATTATTAGAAGGAAAGTTGTTACTCACCATATAGTGGAGAGTCTAGGTCGCAGACAGGCACAACAAAAAGACTCTCATAATATTGTTACATTCCATCCTGGATTTTCCATTGTTTAATCAATTATTTTGTGTTTCCACCAGTAAATAAAGATCCTTGGGCCTGGGTTCATGCATGCCTTCAGTGTCAGCAATGCAAGGTGGGATAACACATTCATCACACACACACACACACACACACACACACACACACACACACACACACACACACACACTGACCTCCAGAAGTTTATAAATATATATTCACAGCAGTTGACAGATTCATGAGATGTGCAGAAGCTTTACCAGTTACCAACAGACATTGCAGAGACAATTGCAAAAACATTTGTTTCAAGGTGGTTAGTGCCACCACACTAAAAGTTATCATCCTATCAGCAATGGAATGGCTGAAAGATGGCATAGAACTTAAAAGACCACTCTCATGCATCACCAAGGGGAGTAGATGGAATTGCTTTCTCTGGTCCTTGTAGGGCTACTGGCGGTTTGTAAATCTGACATTGGTGAACCATTGACTGAAATGGTATACAAGGAGCCACTGAGGCTTCCGGCAAACTACCTCAAATCTGCATCACTACCAGATCAAGTGGAACTACCATTATTGGTACACCAAATGTGGAAATGAGTCACAAAGATCCGATAGCCACTGTGGCTCTTGCTACAGTGAACTGGTTCTTGCTACAGTGAACACCAGATTTTGGCACATACAGATTGGCGGAATACTTTCATGCCATGCTCTGCACTATTTTAGTTTGAGTGCCTTTTCAGCCTCCATGCACCAGACCTTTCCAGGTGCTGTAATATGGGGACCACACATAACAAATCTTGAAAATGATAAATGTAGCAAGGTATCAAGTAAGAGAATGAAACATGTGGGATCATACCATCACCACCTTTGGACAACATGTGGGGAGCCATGGTCACACATCATGCAGACCTCAATACAGGGCCAACACCCAGCCACTCACCACTGGCCACACTTTTGATCACTCTTGTAACTATACTGGTGCCACAGCCATCTGTCCACACAAGAGGTGGATGATAAGTTAGGTTTAAATGCCCCTATATCAGGGTGCCCCTCACTTTAGGGAAAAGGGGGCTGGGATATGTGGGAATAAAAGAGCAATCAGTTGACTTGACACATGTTTTGTGAACATGTGTAATCATTGTCTGATTTATTGTTTTCATTTTTATACATTGCTTTTCTTTCCAAAGGAAGTCATTATCATTATACATGAAATTATCATTGATATTTGTATGTGGGTATTACTGTTGCCTTTGTGTGTGTGCCATTTTACTGCATGAAGAGCAAAAATGTGGTGAGTGACAAACTTTTTTCCTTTAATAAAATTGAGGGGAATGCCAGTGACAAAAAGTTTCAAGAAGGTTTGAAATTATATGTAAAGTTTGTTGCTAGTCTCTAAGTGCTCTCATTTTCAAATACTGGACAAGAAGTATGTGTATCAACACGTCATGGGCAACTCTGCTTTCTCATCTCCTTCCCCAACTCTTTGGTAGGTGGATGATTCTTACTACCACAGGGATTCTTTCCAGATAGTAAACAAACTGATTTGTGTACCAAGTTTGGTTGAAATTGGTCTATTGGTTTAGGAGGAGATGTGGAACAGCCATTTATACATACAGGGTGGGTCATAAATGAGGAACAATATTCTGAGGACTGCATGGTGCAAATCACAAAAAGTGACAGACCATTGTTAATTTTGTTCATCTCAATGTTTGTGTACATGAGGCAAAAGAAATGGTTAACCATTTAACAAGAAACTGACAAACCTCATGATCACAACATGTGTACTCAGGTGCATCACATGACACATCAATGAGCTGATTTGTACTCGCAAACATTTGAAAGATATGAGAAAGTATAGTGAAATTGTATCTGGAATTGTGTCAGAACTTATGAAACATACATTTCAGGTGGTGACAGGGTGTACTGTCTTATGTCACAGAAACTATGTATTGAAATGAAAAGAGTGGTCATTGGTGGAAGGAAAACTGCAGCATGCATGTTGTGTTTACAACAGCACGGCACTGTTCACTCTAGTTGATACTTGCCATGCTGACTGCTAATGAACATGTCACAGTGTTACTACCATGGAAAGTTTCACAAATGGGGAAAATGCCGACATCCACCTCACCTATGGGTTTGACGATGGAACAGCTGAAGTTGCAAGACAACTTTATTGTGAGAGGTTTTCTAACTGACACCTTCCATTCACAAAAACATTTTACTCTGTGGGTAAGTGCTTGAAGGAGTATGGCACATGTCTATCACCTACAGGATTTAATGGATGGGGCCAAGTGTCGAAGTACTGTGTGGATGCCAAAGAGTATTTGTTACAGCCTTTTGTGGAGGACTGAAGAATAAACATAAGATCTCTCATCGCTGCGCTATGAATGTCACTGTCTACTGTTTTCCTAGTACTACACAAAACCATTACCACCCCTTTCACATGCAGAAGGTACAAGCATTATGAAGGAGACTAGGTACAAGCATTGTTAGGGAGACTATCAACTGAGGCTGGACTTAAACATATTCATCTTATAGTGTCATAGCCACAAACAGCATTTTTTGCAAACAATCTTGTCCACCAACAAAGCCTATTTCATGAACAAGGGTATAGTGAATCCACACAATTGGCATGATTGGGCAGAAGAAAACCCTTAAATCACAGTGGTACAAGGGTGTCAACAATGATTCATTGTCCATATCTTGCATGGTATTATCTATTGGCACCTCATAGGGCCACGTGCGCTGCCACCAAGATTGACAGAAAGCACTATCTGCATTTCCTGGATGTTACATTACCAAAATTGGTGGAAGACATTGGTTTGGCCTCTTGTATGAGCCTGTGGTACATGCATGGTGGAGGTCTTGCTCAGTGCTCACTTCAATGGTACAGTGAGATGCTATGTGGACAATTCCTTTTCTTCCAAATGAATTGGTTGTGGAGGACTTGCTGTATGGCCAGCTAGATCACCAGATCTTAATTCACTCGATTTTTTTCTGGAGGCATTTAAAATCCAAAGCTTATGAAAAAGGAATTGTTGATGTCAACAATCTTCAATGCAGAATATTATGCAAAAAGATACAGACATGACAGATTGTGTTCAGCAATCCTTTCTGCGGAGAGTTGAACTTTGTGACACACACTGTGTGTGTCATTTCTATGAAACGCCACTGCAGCTTCTGCTCCTGTATTTCTATGTTAGTTTAGATTTGTAAAGTTGTATTGTATTTGTATGAGACATTACTGAGTAATCATATTTCTTATTCATATTTTTTGTACTTGTTTGTTGAGACTAAATCGAGGACACAGAAACCAAATAATAAAACATGTATACATAGTAATACAATTCTTTCTCACTTTCCATTCCCTATGCCAACTAGTCACAATACACAATACTGGCTGGCGGAAATGGAACTAGATAGATGTGGGTGCTGTTATTGCTCACATTGTCACACAGATCAGTGCTTGACACTGCACACATCACCTTATAACCAGTGGTGTCAACTACCTGCAACACATACACATTGTGCGGTATTGCTGATCTTTCCTGTATGCCTATGTTGGTCCACAGGAAATCCAAAAACCTGCTTCACATTTCTCGATCTTATAACATTCAATCGCATTGTCATTTAGTGACATAGGGACATGAGGAAACAGAACAAAAATGATAACACCAAAACATACTTAATGTAGAGTAACGAAATTTTGGTAACACACTTGTCTGTGTGACATATTTAAGTGATGAACATGGCAAGATCATAGTTTAACATAAGTGTGAGATAATTCATTGCAAATGTGAACTGCTGGTACATTAACAACCAATATAACAACCAGAATGTTGAATGGAAGCATGGAAGCATACAAACATGGATGCATTATGCTGTAAGGTGCCGGATGTCAGTTTGTGGGATGGAGTTCCGTACATGGTTAATGCTTGTTGTGAATGATACAGTTGTCATCCAATGATGTCCCATATGTGTACATTGGAGACAGATTTGATGATTGAGCAGGCCAAGATAACATTCAACCCTTTGTTGAGCATGTTGGATTACAACAGCACTATGTGGACAAGTGTTTTCCTGTAGGGAAACATATCCTGGAATGCTGTTATGCTGCTAGCATAACAGATCAAATCACCAGATTGACATATGGATTTTCAGTCAGGATGCAGGGAATGACCACGAGAGTGCTCCTGCTGTTATATGAAATCACTCCTCAGATGATAACTCCAGATGTAGCAGGTCTAGTATGTCTAGGCTGCAGACACGTTGGTTGTAGTGCTTCCCTGGCCTCCTCCTAACCAACACATGGCAAAACTGTCACCAAGACACAATCAGCTTTCATCAGAAAAGACATCAGACCTCCAACCTGCTTTCCAGTGAGTTCTCACTTGACACTCCTGAAGTCACAAATGGTAATAGTTTGTGGTCAGTGGAATGCACACTACAGGGCATCTGGCTCAGAGGTGTCCTTGAATTAACAAATTTCTAACAGTTCAGTGTGTCACTGTGGTTCAAACTGCTGCTCGAATTGCTGCTGCAGACACAATAAGATGCACCACAGCCATACGCTGAACACAATGGTGTTCTCTCTTGGTAATGCAATGTGACCATCCATAGTCTGGTCTTCTTGTGACCATACAATCTCGTGATCAGTGCTGCCAACAATCATGTACAGTGGCTACATTCCTGCCAAGTCTTCCTTCAATACTGTAGAAAGAACATCCAGCTGCTCGTAGCCCTATTCCATGGCCTCATTCAAACTCAGTGAGGTTTTGATAATGGCATCTTTGTCATTTTGAAGACAATCTTAACTGAAATCAGCTCACCATGTCTGACCTTAAAGATAACTAATGATCATGAGCATTACAATGTGTATTTGAAGAAAACGTGATTTGCATCCTCATGGTGACACTACTAGCACTGCTCTTATGTGACTGGCATGAAATCTGAATAGACCTCATGTTTCAGATGTAGAGTCACAGACAGTCACTGCTAGAAATTCGTAAGTATTTGGTGATAAAATATGTGCTACTCTGTGATGAAGATGATGGCACAGGGCAGGCCACATCAAACCAGCCAAAGAACTTATGACCTAAAATAAATGAATAAAAAGCCTCTACCATGCCAAGTATTCCCTGTCCCCCATGTGCCGATGTCTACATTCAGTGGCATTTGTATATCGTTTAGTAATGTTCCTCATTGCCCCAATGTTGTTGCTTCTACTGATCCCAATACCAGTTTACCCCAATGCCAGTTTACCCCAATGCCAGTTTACCCCAATGCCAGTTTACCTTGTACCTCAATAAAAATTTAAACAATAAGAAGAGAAAACTAGAAAGTAAAACTGCAAGCAATCAAACAGCTGTACATAAGAGCAGTGCTAGTAGTGCCATCATGAGGATGCAAATCATGTTTGATGGAGTTTTCCATTATCATGCAAATAATCAAATCTAGATGTGATAGACACATCTTTTGTTACAGGTGTGGTGCTTTAAATTGCTTGTGAATTTCAGCATTGGTGTAGGGTACATTGTGGTGTAGGGTCCATTGAGATAATATAGAAATTAATTCTACAGGTAGTAATTGATAATTGTGAATGTAATATTGTATGTCCTTGCACAATGAGAAGGGCACAGGAGGTTAACATCAGTTCCCAGTGACATCTGCAGGAGTTTATTGTACAATAGCTAACAATACACAACATCTGGTATTACTACACTGACATCCTTTTGGATCTAATTTGAACATGTCATAGGCTGTAGTACTGCTCATCTGGAAACTGGTGGTACTAGTCAGGGTGTGGCAACTGCCTGATAATTGACATTGCAGTGAGAGAAATGTGATGGCTGCCCAGTGCGAGTGGCTGTGTTGGCAGCCCAATGAGCTAGAGGCCGTGTTGAATGAAATTGGCAGGCATCATCAAACTTTGGTTGACAGCGCTCGACCAGTGGGTACCAGCCAGAATACACTAGCCTGATGGACTGGGAATGGTAATGTTGCTCTGGGCAAAAGGCAGCATCAGCAGACAAAGAGCACTTTATGCTACAGGAAGTGGTGCATGAGTAGCAATCAGTGAGATTGGCAACTTCTGAAGCCTGATGAGCCAGCAGCGGTAGAGGCAGACAGCGGCAGGCATTGGCGGCTACTGGCCTGGGATGCAGCAATGCTGACAGGCCAGCAAGGGTATCAAGAGCAGCAGTGAGGTGACAATTGACCAGCAGGGCTGCTTGGAATATGTGTATGTTGACAGAGTGCACAGGTGTAGGGCTGGTGAGCCAGCAGTGGCATTGGCAGGTGTCGATGGGAGCAATAATTCAACCAGTGGTGGCTTCCAAGCATGTGATGATAGGGATGATGAGGCTCCGACTGATGAGCGTAACTGCCCAATGTGGGAGAACTGTCTGCCTGCTGGTGGACTGGTCATGTCCTATAAGGGAAGGCAGATTGATGTGTACCTAATCACATGACTGTGATTGCAGCACTGTTATGAATGGCACACATGCAGATGTGTCTAGCCACATGATTGTGGACAACGAAAATAGTTCTGTGATCAAAGTACCTCTATACGTGGTGTGCATCCAGTGTAGCAGAATAATCGTACTTCTGACGAGGAAATGCATGTGGTCCAGCCACTAGACAACTTGTAGGACATGGGATAATGTTGGTGGCTGTAGTGACCCATATGGAGTTGGCTACAGTGCCCCTTCCCCCTTACAAAGAGATGGTGGGTCCATTTTGACTGAAATGAAAAAGAGGAGATGCATGGAGGGTACAGATGTGGAAGTGGGTGGAGGGTGCACTAGAAGTGCCAAAGTGCATGAAAAGGAAAGGATGAACCACAAGAGGATTGGCAGCCACGGTGAGCAAAGGCTGACAATGTGTATGGGCACAGAAACGCGTAAGAGACACAGAAGGCATAGAAGAGATCCCAAAGGACCAGTGGATATCCTGCAACAGCAGAAAATTGTTAGGCAGCATTAGCAGCTACACCAGTGGATGGTGCATGCTTGGATGTGTCTAGCCGCATGATTGCAGAAGAAGAAAATAATTTGGTGATCACAGTACCAGGAAAATGCCTGCTTCTCAGCCACTAGACAAGCCACAAGATGTGGAGGCAATGTTGATGGATGTAGTGGCCTGGCTGGGGCTCACTACAATATCATGGATAATATAATAAGAATTCAGTAATAATGGACTGTGTAAGTATGGTGGATGTACTAAAATAATGTGTGCATATTATTAGTGTAGAGAACACGAGGACAAGGTTAGACTAAAAATCATTTTTCCATTGCTCCACATGCCAATGGAATGAGAAGAAGCACTAATAATTGTATAATTGGAAGTGTCCGCTCATTGTACAAATCACAGTGATTTGTATAGTATGTAGATGTTGAGTCCCCTGTATTTTTAAACAGGAAGAATTTATCAGTTATCATATAGATGAGTGCATGCCATTAACATAGCAGGACATTTTATAGTTCCATACAGAAAGAAAATGAGAAAAAAGAAGAGAAGCAAAACTGACAGTTGCTTTCCTTCTCACTCTGTCCTGCTGTTACCACCTTTATCTTGAGGTTCCTATCAAGTTCCTACCTAACCCTATATTACACTTCTGACCATTAAAACCGCTACATCAGGAAGGAAAGCAGAACATAACATTTTAGTGTGTACATATCACATTAGGAAGAGCACTTGGTAAAATATATTTTAGAGTATACAGATGTGCAGTTTTGTACACAGAGCTGTCAACTGTAGCTCACAAACGGTCAAATGCAGTTGGATGATAGATATGGATACATCATTCCCTTCTGCTTCAGTTCTATGATACAGTTCAGAAGTTTTAGTGGCTGACAAGTAGTGGTGTGCCAGTCTTTCAGCAACCCATGGTCAGACATTTTCAGTGGGTGAGAGATCTGTAAAGCATGCTAGCCATGGTAACAATCAAACACCCTCTGTACCAAGGTAGGTCAGGACAGAATAGGTAATGTGTGGTCTTGGATTATTTTTTTTGAAAGGTAATGTCCTGGTGACCTCAAAGAGCGAGGGTATCCACTAGCCTTATCACATCAGAAATGTAGCAGCTGCTTTCCAAATTACCATTTATGTAAACCAGAAGTGGTTCTGTTGTGTAACAGATGGCATCCTATGCTATCACACTAGTTGCCTGGCCCATATGACAGTGACAGCTGCAATCTGGCTTCCTCCTATAGTCCTCCACAATCATGCCAATGTCATATTTGTTGTGTGCCATCTTCATTTTGTAGCAGTTTCAGTAACCAGCAGTATAGTTCTGTTTGCTGTCACCCTTTTTTTCATGGATCTTACTCATATGTGAATCATTATTGCTGGTGATGACAAAACGCTAACCATGCTAGCTTCTGAGATCAGAGAGAGCAGACGTCATTTAAACTATATGCCAAAACCAATAGGTAGATATAGTTTGTATCAGAATTTCTAATTTATGTAAATAAATATTTGCTGCAGTGTTTAAGACTGTGTATAATGTTGAGATAGAAGGACTATTACCAAATAAGACTTTTGTGCTAGCGAATGTCAAACAAGTACCATATACACTAATATTCCCACATATTAGAATTAGTTATATTATGTTAAAATATATTAATAATCTTGTATTTTCTGTGGATGAAAGTCTTAAGATTTACAAGGAAGTCCGAGATACAAGAGTAAGTCAGTAAGAAACTGCTGCTATGGTTGTAATAATGCATACTGAAAATTGCAGAAAAGAGTGGTACAGTCACTGCTGAGACTCATCCAAGCCCTCTATTTATTTGCAGCTGCTTGGTAATTGGAACTCTTACCTTTGTTTGGTTTTACCTTTTCTCTGGAGATTCTTTCCTGTGTAGACTATTTTATACCTTATAATATCTGCAGCTTCAAACAGGAAATATTAAATACTAGTATAAATAAGTGGCAATCATATTTATGGGCCCATGAGGTTAGTTCTACAATTTTGCTTTCCTCTGATGATGATATATCACATTATGTTCACAATAAAAATCTTCGTGTTTTCACTTCCCAAGCATAGGGACATTTCACTTAAATCTAGTTTTCATGATGTCATCATTTCCTCTTTATTAAGAATAACAAATAGTTATTATGAAGTTACCTTTTTCATATTCACCGATTAATGTTAATTTAAATAAAACTCATTTCATTTTAAATTTGCAGCAATGAGAATGAAAAGCTGAAAGCTGAAACTGAAGTAGCAGTCAGTAAAATGGAACTAACAAAAGCTGTAACAGATGATTCAGTTGATAAAGTAAATGATGCATATAGCACAGCTCTTAATAATCATATTGAGATATTGAGTCTTAATTTTCCAGAAATCGATCTGGTAAAAATACAGTTGGATGCTACAACAACAGTTGCACAGGTAATTAACTTTACTTCCCATTGTTCTAGTTTTATGTGATTGTAGCAATATAAACACAATAGATTGAAAATAAATTAGAAGAAAATTATATACTCGATACATGCCAAAATTGGAACAATTGATACAAGGCCAAGTAGGGAGGTGATATTGAGAAGTTGATGAATCTTGAGCTTGCTCATTTGAGACTTATTTAATGGTACTTTAAAGTAATGTAAGAGAGGATAAGTAAAAAAAAAAAGTGGAAGTGTGAAAGGAAAGAGAAAATGAGAACTCGGTATTAAGAGAGACGTACAAGGCATACAGGAGCAATAGTGGAATGTAATAGGTAAGGTTCAGATTGTGAATAATAACCTTAAACATCCAGTGATCTAATCAGATAAAATGCAAATCCAAGAACCAAAGCAAAAGTAATTATTAAGACTGTGTAAAGTGAGGTGAACAAGAAGAAAAAAAAAATTTCACATAACAAGAGAGAACAGGGGGAGAAATACACTCATTTGCCAAAACATTATAATCACTTGCTTAATAGTGTGTTAGTCCACCTTTGGAATCCAAATCAGCAATTATTTTGCATGGCTTGGATTTGACAACTCTTTGGTAGATTTCTGGATGTGTGTGGCCCCAGATGTCTATGTACAGGTAACACAGTTCCTGTAAATTACGGGCTTGTGGATTGTGAGCTTGTGCTCGATAGCATCCTAGATATATTACATCAAGTTCAGATAAGGCAAATTTGGTGGACAAGACATCAATATGAGTTCACTAACATGCCTCTATAGCACAATCCAGGCCATGTGACACAGACAGTTATTCTACTGAAAGATGCCATCATGATCAGGGAAAATGCCAAGTGTGAAGGGATTCAGATGGTCCCCAATAATGGTCATACAGTCCACAGCTATCATAATACCTTAAAATATCTCCACATGACCCTCAAAAAATGCTACCACCCCTCCCCCACCTAAATCTTGCATCCATAGTGCATAGCATGTTCTGAAAAGTCGTTCACCTCATGTAGCCAGACACAACCACTGATGTGGAGTAACAAGAAATGTGATTCATCCAATCAGGTGATACATTTCCATTGATCCATGATTAATTCTTTATGATTTCATCACTGCAGTTGTAAATAACAATGTTGTGGGGTCAGCATAGGAACATATAGGGGTTGTCTGCTAGGGAGCCCATGTTCGATCCTGTGCTGAGAACAGTGTTCTCTGGAACACTTGTGTCTGCACCATTTTTGCACTTTGTTGTCAAATCTGCCACAGGTTGCTACCTACACTATGTTAAAGAATGGGTAAGCCTCTGTCCTCCCTTTTCAGTGATGAGGCATGGATGTCCTACACCATATTACCTACCCGTGGCTTCATGGTCCCCCAGCCACTTTCCATAGATGCTCATGAAAGTAGCACGCATATAGGCTGACCAGCTTGTTTCCAAGGTTCTCATCCCAAGGTTCCAACATTCTCTTTTCTCAGTCTTCTGCAACATGAAAATATTATTCAAACCAATCAAGACACTTTTTTGTTGTCAGTGCAGCACTGTTTTAAATGTCCTCCACTTTTTGCTGATGTAATTCAGACTTTTCATTTTGGCATGTTCGGATATATGTTCTATTCATGTGATAAGTCCAAATATTTTTCATTTACTCAAGGACTGAAAGAGAAATTTACACCTACATCAGTTCTTGCTCTTTACTCATCAGCTGTGCAGTATGAATTATCAGTAGGTGACATATGCACTGATTTCAAGTGTCATAACAAGGAACTGCTACTCAGTATGCATAGGCATTACTCCAGAAAGCTCAGTCAGTCACAAAAACAACTGAAATGCAATTTTCAGATGAATCTTAAACACCTGCTACCACACCAGAGGAGTTGAAAGGGACAGTTGACTTTTATGTTGGAGGCAATACTCAAATTTATTTCTTGATTGTACAAGCACTGGTCTTTAGTAGCTAAGGAGTAATGTTGATAAGCAACAGGAGCTGCTAGTACATAATACTCTCAGTGCATGCAGTAAAATAAATGGAGAATTTTTGGTTGGAGGACACTACTGATGTAAATCCTACATTCAATTGAGTCTACTTCCAGGCCTAGATATTTCTCGCTATGCTGGAATATATACACTTTTGTTAATGGCACTTGGAGCCACTATGTTGAAGTAATTCAAAATGGCACTTTAAGTGTATCCAAATGTTTACTGTTGTTCATCTAGTGGCAGTTGTATCATCATGATAGTTAGTGGTTTGAGGTATTCATTGAATTAGTTGTTCTTGGTATTTCTGATAATATAAAGGGCACCACTCACTTGGAATAGCAAATTATTGTATCAAATTAAGTCAAATAGTGTACTGATTACTACCATTGCCTTGGATTCTTAGTCCAGGGACAACTGTAGGTGTGTTCAATCAGAAGAATTAACCTTCGGGTAATTATGTTCATCAACTTTTTTAGGCAGGGGATCGAAGAAGTGTCTACTTCTGATTAGGCATTTATAGATGCTTTGCAATTCGTGCAAATACACAAAGATACATTTGGCTTTTGCACCACTACTAGTTGTGTAATCTCATTGACTAGAACAGGCATTATTACTTGTTCCTGAAGACAACATAGTTGAGCTTGCAAGTCTTCTCGTAATGCAAAATGAATTGGTCAAGGTTGATAGAAATTAGGTACAGCTGAAGACTTCATATTGATGTGTAGCATGAGGTCGTCAAGTATTGGCTTAAAAAGTGAAACAAAACTGTTATAAAGTGTGTCTGGAGCTTTATAAGGTATGGAATCTGGCACAGTATAACATAGTCTTTAATTTATATAAAAGACAAAGATGCTGTAACTTACCAAATGATAAAGTGCTCGTAGATAGACACAATAAAATACACACAAACACACACACAAATTTCAAGCTTTCGCAACCCAAGGTTGCTTCATCAGGAAAGAGGGAAGGAGAGGAAAAGACGAAAGGATGTGGGTTTTAAGGGAGAGGGTAAGGAGTCATTCCAGTCCCGGGAGTGGAAAGACTTACCTTAGGGGGAAAAAAGGACAGGTGTACACTCGCACACACACACACACATATCCATCCGCACATACACAGACACAAGCCCACAGACACAGTGGCTAGTAATTCTGTGTGTGTGTTTGTGTGTTTTGTTCATTGTGCCTGTCTGCCGACGCTTTCCAGCTTGGTAAGTCTTGGAATATACACTCCGGGAAATGGAAAAAAGAACACATCGACACCGGTGTGTCAGACCCACCGTACTTGCTCCGGACACTGCGAGAGGGCTGTACAAGCAATGATCACACACATGGCACAGTGGACACACCAGGAACCGCAGTGTTGGCCGTCGAATGGCGCTAGTTGCGCAGCATTTGTGCACCGCCGCCGTCAGTGTCAGCCAGTTTGCTGTGGCATACGGAGCTCCATCGCAGTCTTTAACACTGGTAGCATGCCGCGACAGCGTGGACGTGAACCGTATGTGCAGTTGACGGACTTTGAGCGAGGGCGTATAGTGGGCATGCGGGAGGCCGGGTGGACGTACCGCCGAATTGCTCAACACGTGGGGCGTGAGGGCTCCACAGTACATCGATGTTGTTGCCAGTGGTCGGTGGAAGGTGCACATGCCCATCGACCTGGGACCGGACCCCAGCGACGCACGGATGCAACATCGTGCAGCCCGCCTCCAGTGGTGTCGCGACAGGCGTGAATGGAGGGACGAATGGAGACGTGTCATCTTCAGCGATGAGAGTCGCTTCTGCCTTGGTGCCAATGATGGTCGTATGTGTGTTTGGCACTGTGCAGGTGAGCGCCACAATCAGGACTGAATATGACCGAGGCACACAGGGCCAACACCCGGCATCATGGTGTGGGGAGCGATCTCCTACACTGGCCGTACACCTCTGGTGATTGTCGAGGGGACACTGAATAGTGCACGGTACATCCAAACCTTCATCGAACCCATCATTCTACCATTCCTAGACCAGCAAGGGAACTTGGAACTTGCTGTTCCAACAGGACAATGCATGTCCGCATGTATCCCGTGCCACCCAACGTGTTCTAGAAGGTGTAAGTCAACTACCCTGGCCAGAAAGATCTCCGGATCTGTCCCCCATTGAGCATGTTTGGGACTGGATGAAGCGTTGTCTCACGCGGTCTGCACGTCCAGCACGAACGCTGGTCCAACTGAGGCACCAGGTGAAAATGGCATGGCAAGCCGTTCCACAGGACTGCATCCAGCATCTCTACGATCATCTCCATGGGAGAATAGCAGTCTGCATTGCTGCGAAAGGTGGATATACACTGTACTAGTGCCGACATTGTGCATGCTCTGTTGCCTGTGTCTATGTGCCTGTGGTTCTGTCAGTGTGATCATGTGATGTATCTGACCCCAGGAATGTGTCAATAAAGTTTCCCCTTCCTGGGACTATGAATTCACGGTGTTCTTATTTCAATTTCTTAAAAACAAAGATTCCAAGACTTACCAAGTGGGAAAGTGCCAGTAGGTAGGCACAATGAATAAAACATTGTTTGTGTGTTTTATACATTGTGCCTATCTACCGGCGCTTTCCCACTTGGTAAGTCTTGGAATCTTTGTTTTTAAGATCCATCCGCACATATACAGACACAGGCAGCTTTCATAAAAACGAAGGTACTATAATAGCCTTAGGCAGTGGCAGTGGTTCAAGATTAGAATATGTACATTTAATATATAGCACTGAATCAGGTAGAGTACTTCCTGTAGTTTTTTGCATCTTATCTAAGCACAGTATATGTGAATAAGGTGTGCAGAAGGGGACTTGTGAATCTTATGATAAGACAAGTTACGAATGTGGAAGGTTAGCCAAACTTTACCATGGCTATCCCCTAGTACAAAACATGTACACAAAACACACTGAATGAAATATGTTAAATGTGTATATATAAACACTTAACAGAAATGGGCCACTAGTTTCAATCAGAAAAATTTATAAATGTATGTGATAGCTGGTGAGAGCACACATTTCTTAGTCGAATGTATTGATATGATCTTTGTTTGTTCAAATACACATACCATGTTGAAATCAGCTGACTGTTTCCTTCTAGGAAGCATGTCCTGCTGAAGCGATCAGATGTATGCACTTGTTCTGAAAATGCTGGACATCAACATAAGGTAAACTGATATTATATCACCAGAAAAAGAAATCGTTAGTACCCTGAACATAAGATAGGAATGTGTTGAGAATGGTCTGGAAGTGACAATTAACAGAAACATAAATTCCACCAGCAGTAAATGTAAAGGGGTTTGAGAACCTGAACAATTGAACAGCTATGTTTCTTCATCTGTCTCTGTGACCCATTTTCTATTTATGCTTTACCACATCAGTAACTTCAGTTCATAGCAGTTTATATGTCTCTTGATTATAACAGAGTCAGACCAGTGATCCTCCCTTACAGAGCTCATAGCTGTTGAGAAAGAGATCATAGAAGTAGAGGAAAGGTATTGTTACTTTCATGCTCACTAATTTATTTCTGAAAGCATTAAGAATTAAATATTTTTGTGATGATTCCACTGTTACATAATTTCTCATATTCAGAGACTATGATAATATGACAACCTAATCTGTAAATGACTTATTACAAAGGAGAATTAATCGAAACATTCTGTTTATAAGTCCAATGTTTGCTGAATTTGTCTCATATTTGGTGTCACTCTTAGACCAATATTTTACAGTTTATCTATAGCAGTGTTATACTGATTTTTGCCAAAACTTTTATTAGAGTGTTGTGTTCTATCTAGTTGGCATTGTTAAGGAGGCAGTCTGTAACTGCTTTTTGTCAGTAAATTGAAATATTGCATATTATTATAAATAAATTTTCAATTTTTATAGGCTTCAGCAATCATTAGTGTTGCTATGGAAATGTGGGATGAAAACAGAGAATTATATAATAGCACAGCTGAAAATATTTCAAAATCAAATAATTTGCTGAAACTTGTGGCTGGAAAGCAAACATTGGTTAACAGTATATATGAAGAAATACAGGAAATTAATGCCAATGTTGATAGTACTATTGAACTAGCATCTTCAACATACAAAGAAGTTGCTGATGCACACAAAAATATTCAAGGTAAAATAAATTTTGTAAGTCAAGAACACCATAATGTACATTCTAATTAAATTTATATACTGGTTTGAAATGGACATCATTTAAGAAGAGCTCTATTTCTTATGTCTGAGCAGCAATAACTCTCAGTTTTATATGTGGATTACACCTGGATACAGCAGTGACTGTGTAGCACAATCATAGGACATTTCTGAAATGCATGGATGATCCTATAATTTGGCATAACATCACCATACTACTTTGTCTGAATAAATGTGGGCAACAAGCTTCTTTCCACTGTCATTATGTTCTGTTTTCATGTGATTTCCTCTTCTATATGTACATATAGCCTTTACAAGCTGCCTTACTGTATTTGGCACAGAGAACATCTGATACCTCTCTGTCTTCTCCCCGCTCACTGTTCCAATCATGAATGGCGCATAATGAAGAATGATTCTTGGTAAACCACCATTGGAGCTTTAATGTATCTGGTTTTCTCATTATGGCCATTTCATGAGACATTTTGTAGGAAAATGTAATATGTTGGCCATCTCTTATGATTTAATTAGAACCTATTTACAAATATGATGAATATTGTCCAAGCTCTTTCAAATAGCTCTGATGTTGTTATAGGTATCAACAGAAGTTAGATCAGATCACCCCCTTGCCATCTTGTTGTCATACTTATGATATTCTTTTTTGAGGATAATAACTTACAGATATGTAGAATTTTGTTTGCCAATTTGTTACTGAGGGTGAAAGATGGGTTCATCAGTTGATACCAGAAACTGAACAATAATCAAAGCTGTAGGTAGAAAGCAGTGGGCGTGAACCAAAAAAGGTGAAATTTATTTCATTTGACAAAACAGTTACAGGCAGAGTTTTCTGGGTTGCAAAAAGGATTCTTATTTTTAAATATTTTGAAAAGGCTGAAATCACAGTTCTACATGAGCCTTCTTGCAAATTAGGTAAAAGAAATATACAAGAAGAGGCCTGGACAGCAAAAGAGAATCACCATCCATTAAGACTAATGCACCTGCCCACAAAGCTGCTTTGGCAAAGGGGAATCTGAAGTGCATTTGTTGGAACATGCATTTGGTTCAACAGATTTTGCATCCTCTGTCTTCGGCTTATTTGCACATGTAAAGGGATTTGTGGCTGGAAAAAAATCTGAGTCACTTGAAAAGTTTAAGGTTTACATAGGTAAACATATTGCAGATTTTCCTGAATTTCAGTTTATAATATAAATGGACAGATGAAAAAACCTACTAACCAAGCAGTGGTAGAGGAACACACACACATACACACACACACACACACAAAATAATTTAATTTTTACAAGCTATGGGAGCTATGGGGAAAGGGGCACAGTTTAGAAAAGTCACCCAGAACCCCATGTCAGAGGAGACTTACCATATGGGATGAGGAGAGAAGACTAATTGTTGGGGACTCTTCAGCTTTCCATTATACCATTAATCAGTAACACAAAGTGAACCTCATAAATCATCTGAACAGAAGATGGGTAACAAAAAGACAGGTTGGCTCACAAAATATAAATTTATTAAATAAGATTAAGAGCCAGAAAACTTATAACCAATATAAACAACATATTAAGCAAATACCATGAGGGACCAGATTTATGGTTCATTATTGGACTGTTATTTATATCATCTGTGACAAGTGTCTTTTTTTGCTTATGTCTTTCAGTGCTCTGTCAAATTTTCTTGTAGTATCATCACACCTCTCAGATTCATTCACTTCCTCTTCCCATTCCATAATATTGTCATAAAGTGTCTTTCCTTAATGTATCATTCCACCTTTCAGCCATCTGTTCTTTGCTTAGTACTGGCTGTCTGTCTCAGTTCTTGCTCTTCATACAGCTGCTTCTCTGTAGGTGGTATCTCTCTTTCCCACAGCTTTGCACTTCTCTAACCATTCCTGCTTTTCGGCTTTCCATTTTCTGTCAGTATCATTTTTATGCATCTGTAGTCCCTTTTGACTGGTTCATTTGCAGCATTTACACTATGAGAGTGTTGTATACCATGTGGGTAAGCTTGTAATTTCAATGTTTTTTTCTGTTCTTGCAATCAATGAGATGATGGTCTGAGTCTAACTAGTTATAGTGAAATATGCAATTATACAGCTGCACATCTTCAATAAATATTTTCAATTTATAAATATATCCATATAAGAATGTATATTGCCTGACAAAAAAGTGAAGCAACTAGAAGGGAAGGAGGGAATGAAATAAAACTTCATGAGTTGAGAGGGTAGGTGATGTTGGTTATTACAAAATTGAGTTAAATTTACAAAGAACTCCACAGTATGATCCCACTTTTATTATGATGCGGTATCCCCTCTGGCCTCGATGCATCCACTAATTAAGTTCGGAAGGGTGTCAAAAAACCATTGTGTCTTCTTCTGAGACTTGCTACCGACAACTATTGTCACTGGTCCATTATATCGTACATACTGGCCTTGAGATGGGTTAACATCAGAGCTGATCCCTCAAATGTTGTGTTGGGAACAGATATGGTGATGATACTGGCCATGGAAGTACTGCAACATCACACAGACAGTTCATAGAGACATGTTCCATTTGTGAGCAAGCAAAGCCCTGTTGAGAAATAGCACCATCAAATTATCACATGAGAGGTAACACATGAGGGTATAGGTTGACTGTGATGTGCTGTTGTGCAGTCATTGTTTCCATAGTCACTACCAGTCATGACTTGAAGACATATCCAGTGACTCCCCACACACTGGCACTAGAGTAAGACTCCCTCTCCAAAACATTGGAAGAATGGAAATTCCCCCTGGTCACCATCATATCTGCAAACGATGCTCATCTGGAATAGTGCAAAATCACAATACATCGTGGAACACAGTTTGACACCAGTCATCAGCAGTCCTTGCATCTTGATCATGGAACCATTCCAAACACAATTGTTTGTTTTATGGTTTTAACAGCAACATATGAAGGAGACAGTAATTCATTAGTCTGGCTGCTGTTAGCCTCTGACCAATGGTGGGAGATGATAGAGGCTGTTGCAGGGATTAAATTACTGGTTTTTGGATGGCAGGTGCAACCATGGACCTTGTCGTTGGTGGGGAGGCTTGCGTGCCTCAGTGATACAGATAGCCGTACTGTAGGTACGGAGGGGTATCTGTTGAGAGGCCAGACAAACATGTGGTTCCTGAAGAGGGGCAGCAGCCTTTTCAGTAGTTGCAAGGGCAACAGTCTGGATGATTGACTGATCTGGCCTTGTAACAATAACCAAAACGGCCTTGCTATGCTGGTACTGCGAACGGCTGAAAGCAAGGGGAAACTATGACCGTAATTTTTCCCGATGGCATGCAGCTTTACTGTATGATTAAATGATGATGGGGTCCTCTTGGGTAAAATATTCCAGAGGTAAAATAGTCCCCCATTCGGATCTCTGGGTGGGGACTACTCAAGAGGATGTCGTTATCAGGAGAAAGAAAACCTGCATTCTACAGATTGGAGCGTGAAATGTCAGATCCCTTAATCGAGCAGGTAGGTTAGAAAATTTAAAAAGAGAAATGGATAGGTTAAAGTTAGATACAGTGGGAATTAGTGAAGTTCGGTGGCAGGAGGAACAAGACTTTTTGTCCGGTGACTACAGGGTAATAAACACAAAATCAAATAGCGGTAATGCAGGAGTAGGTTTAATAATGAATAGGAAAATAGGAATGCAGGTAAGCTACTACAAACAACATAGTGAATGCATTATTGTGGCCAAGATAGATACGAAGCCCGCACCTACTACAGTAGTACAAGTTTATATGCCAACTAGCTCTGCAGATGATGAAGAAATTGAAGAAATGTATGATGAAATAAAAGAAATTAATCAGATAGTGAAGGGAGACAAAAATTTAATAGTCATGTGGGACGTGGATAAACTGAAAGAACCAGAGGTTGTACAGAGTTTCAGGGAGAGAATAAGGGAAAAATTGACAGGAATGGGGGAAAGAAATACAGTAGAAGAAGAATGTGTAGCTTTGAGGGATAAAGTAGTGAAGGCAGCAGAGGATCAAGTAGATAAAAAGACGAGGGCTAGTAGACATCCTTGGGTAACAGAAGAAATACTGAATTTAATTGATGAAAGGAGAAAATATAAAAATGCCGTAAATGAAGCAGGCAAAAAGGAATACAAACGTCTCAAAAATGAGATCGACAGGAAGAGCAAAATGGCTAAGCAGGGATGGCTAGAGGACAAATGTAAGGATGTAGGGACTTATCTCACTAGGGGTAAGATAGATACTGCCTACAGGAAAATTAAAGAGACCTTTGGAGATAAGAGAACCACTTGTATGAAGATCAAGAGCTCAGATGGAAACCCAGTTCTAAGCAAAGAAGGAAAAGCAGAAAGGTGGAAGGAGTATATAGAGGGTCTATACAAGGGCGATGTACTTGAGGACAATATTATGGAAATGGAAGAGGATGTAGATAAAGATGAAATGGCAGATACAATACTGCGTGATGAATTTGAGAGAGCACTGAAAGACCTGAGTTGAAACAAGGCCCCCGGAGTACACAACATTCCATTGGAATTATTGACGGCCTTGGGAGAGCCAGTCCTGACAAAAATCTAACATCTGGTGAGCAATATGTATGAAACAGGCGAAATGCCCTCAGACTTCAAGAAGAATATAATAATTCCAATCCCAAAGAAAGCAGGTGTTGACAGATGTGAAAATTACCGAACAATCAGTTTAATAAGCCACAGCTGCAAAATACTAACATGAATTCTTTACAGACAAATGGAAAAACCAGTAGAAGCCGACCTCGGGGAAGATCAGTTTGGATTCTGTAGAAATACTGGAACACGTGAGGCAATACTGACCCTGAAACTTATCTTAGAAGAAAGATTAAGGAAAGGCAAACCTACATTTCTAGCATTTGTAGACTTAGAGAATGCTTTTGACAATGTTGACTGGAATACTCTCTTTCAAATTCTAAAGGTGGCATGGGTAAAATACAGGGAGTGAAAGGCTATTTACAATTTGTTTAGAAACCAGATGGCATTTATAAGAGTCAAGGGACATGAAAGGGAAGCAGTGGTTGGGAAGGGAGTAAGACAAGTTTTTAGCCTCTCCCCGATGTTATTCAATCTGTATATTGGGCAAGCAGTAAAGGAAACAAAAGAAAAATTCGGAGTAGGTATTAAAATCCATGGAGAAGAAAAAAAAACTTTGAGGTTCGCCGATGACATTGTAGTTCTGTCAGAGACAGCAAAGAACTTGGAAGAGCAGTTGAATGGAATGGACAGTGTCTTGAAAGGAGGATTTAAGATGAACATCAACAAAAGCAAAACGAGGATAATGGAATGTAGTTGAATTAAGTCGGGTGATGCTGAGGGTATTAGATTATAAAATGAGACACTTAAAGTAGTAAAGGAGTTTTGCTATTTGGGGAGCAAAATAACTGATGATGGTCGAAGTAGAGAGGATATAAAATGTAGACTGGCAATGGCAAGGAAAGCGTTTCTGAAGAAGAGAAATTTGTTAACATCAAGTATAGATTTAAGTGTCAGGAAGTCATTTCTGAAAGTATTTGTATTGAGTGTAGCCATGTATGGAAGTGAAACATGGATGATAAATAGTTTGGACAAGAAGAGAATAGAAGCTTTCAAAATGTGGTGCTACAGAAGAATGCTGAAGATTAGATGGGTAGATCACGTAACTAATGATGAAGTATTGAATAGGACTGGGGAAAAGAGAAGTTTGTGGCACAACTTGACCAGAAGAAGGGATTGATTGGTAGGGCATGTTCTGAGGCATTAAGGGATCACTAATTTAGTATTGGAGGGAGACCAAGAGATGAATACACTAAGCAGATTCAGAAAGATGTAGGTTGCAGTAGGTACTGGGAGATGATGAAGCTTGCACAAGATAGAGTAGCATGGAGAGCTGCATCAAACCAGTCTCAGGACTGAAGACCACAACAACACAACAACAAGAGGTGCAATTGTGAAAGGGTTACAATCTGCAGGGTGTAAAATATGGCTAATTTCCCTTGTGTTGGTCTGATGAGTTGAGTGGAACCTGCCCTCACATTTACATGCAGCCCGACATCCAAGTGCCCCACAAATATTGATGCTGCATGACATGACCAGACAGCAAAATCAGGACCCACTATCAGCCCCTTTTTAAACTCTGTCTGGTGCTGCTATCCTTCACAGTGGTCACTTAATATTGGACACTGTTCATGCCCTTACATACACTAGAGGCATGGTAAAAAGAGTAAACATGGACATTCAGAATGCACTCTGGTGTCTGTTTTACCTATCATAGAGAATTGCAGCTCTAACCATTTACATACCTATCATTTTTATGTATGTGTATGTAATTATGAGGACTATTCAAGAAGTGACCTCCATTTATTATTTAAACAAATGTGAATGCAGTTACAGAATTTGTTTTACAGAACTATAAAAGTTTACATTCTAATTTCTTTTTCTACCTAGTTTTCAGGTATATTGAGACATTTGTTGTAGTATTTGATGAGCTTTGAAATTCCTCAGTTGTAGAAATCTGCCCACCTGCACCCAGCTGGCATTAAATTCCTGGCAGCCCAGAACTTTGGTAGTCACTTTGTTCAGAAGAGCATAACCAAATTAACAAAAAGGTCTGAGTTAGTGACTGCAGTTTTTTCTAACCCTTTTGTCAACCAAATGAATCAAATCTCCATTTATGATACTCAGTTAAGCAATTTTCTCTTTATCTTGGACTTCACCATTTTTAATATACACCACACTCACTCATTACTTATTCAGGCTACCAGAAATTTAATACCATATAGGTGCAGGTGGCAGAATTCTGTGACCAAAGGTCATCAGATGCTACAACAGTGCCTCAATGTAACTGGAAAAAATGTGTAAAAATAAATTTGAGTGTATTTTCACACTACTATAAAACAAATTCTGTAAAATCATGCTCATTTAAGAAAAAAAACTGAATGGAGGAAACTTTATGAATAGCACTCATACAGTGACTTCTGACTATGTCTTCTACATGCTTCACTGTTTTTGAAAAGCGATGTATTTTGATACTAAAACATGACATTGAATGCTAATGTAGGAGTCAAATAATATATGTTCTTTACAGATTTTAATTTTAATTTTGAAATAAACATTCTCTCAGTGGAGTAATGGCCACATGCCCAGCGATGTAAAGAATTTAACAAATAATAAAATTAACCTCGGATGCAAACTGAAATAATTTTTTCTTGACTACTCATTTTATACCAAACATGAAATTCTGAATGTGTGTATAAATCACTGTATACAGGAAAGAAAACTGGGCAGTCTGTTGCCATATTTTCTACTTAGAACATGTAACATCATGACTTGTTTTATGTAAATTGAAGGCCACAATTATAATCTATGGAATAGGAGAATAACTAACAAGTAATGAACAAAATAATGAATTTATGACTAATGTAAGAAAAACTATATCTTTTTGTTGTATGTCCAAAAACAGTTAGAGAGAATCTGATCCTTCTTATTCACTTCTTTGCTTCCTAGTTTTTGACAAGAATGTGCAACACCACAAGAAATTAGCTCATTCTGCAGTACTGAAGATCCCAAAAATAAAGCATACAATCTTAAATTCACAGAAGATGACCACCAATATCAAGAATCATATAGAAGAATCTGAACTGCAGACTAATTATGCTTTAAAAATGGCCCATGATATTCAGCACACACATTCAACAAAAATTTCAGAGGTATGGAAATATAACATTGCTTGCAACACTACATTTAGTGTTAAGAATAAGATCTTGTTTCTTAAAAGAAACAACATAAATAAGAAAGAATGGCTGTGATTCACCAGATGGACAAGAAGTTACCAGATGGAATACAAGTTAGAAATAAAAATAAATGCTGTGTTTAATTTATCAGATTTTTGTTAGAGTTATTAGTGTGTGGGGACAGGACAATAGGTAACCTCTAACCACATAGGGTTATGCTGAACAGCGAACAAACACTTCAAAAAAGGAGGGATTATTGTCACTAAGCAACTGAACATTTTCATTGGCAAATGATTCAAGTTTGACATCTTACTAACAATAACCACTATTTTATAAGTGGCTGTTCTGTGATAATTTGCTCATCTGTAAATCAGTAGCTGTCTCTCATGTAGCCATTCATTTCAGATTCTTTATTGGTCATTCAGCATTATTACATGCAACAGACTTTGTCAGTTCACTTAACCTATTAATTTTACAAAACAAATTTTTACATATTTAAGTTTATATTGGGCATTTCTAAAAATTCTTCTGATGAATAGAATGGATTAGTTAACAAGAAGTTATGAACATTTTCTTTAAATAATTTGTCAGGCTTGATTGACCCGTTTTTAGACAATTTGTTATATATTTTAATTGCCATATACTTATGACTATTGTTAGTTTTAGCTAATCTATTTTGTGGCAACAGCAGAGAAGTACAGGTTCTTGTATTGTACTCATGCCTTTGATTTGTTACACTTAAATTAGATAGTTCAGCAAGTATGTAGTTAACACTGTCAAGAATATATAAATTAATAACTGTTAAAATTCTATATTTAATGAACAATGGTTTACAATGTGTTCTATTATCTACCTTAGCCATTACTCTGATTGCTTTCTTCTGGATCACCATAATTTCATTTATTTTTCTGCTGTTTCCCCAGAGTATTAATCCATACCTTAAAAGAGATTGAAAGAAGGCAAAGTACGCTGTCCTTATGAACTCAAATGTCACACAACACATCAGTCTCTTCAACAAATATATAACTCTTGACAACCTAACCACTATGTGGTCAACATGAGATTTCCATGTTAGACTGTTGTCAAGTACGATACCTAAAAACTTTGCCTTTTGATTTTCTATTTTTGTAGTCTTTGATAGACTGAACCACATATTCTGGGTCTTTCCCTCATTTAATACCAGACCATTGGCATTAAAACATGATGTTGCATTTTCTTTTGCCAATTTCATATCACTTACAAGGTTATCAAGTACATGGTTTACAGATAGAAAAGTTGTGTCATATGCATACATATATGTCTTTACATCTGTATTTCCTGGTAAGTCATTTATGGGTACAAGGAAAAGAAGTGGTCCCAATTTAGACCCCTGTGGCACTCTGTGTTGAACCTTGAGTATGTTTGACAGATGACTTCCTGAACTCACCACCTGTTTCCTTTTATCAAGGTATCATTTGATGAGTTTTAAACTTTTATCACAAATTCTGTAGTACTCAAGTTTAGAGAGCAAAAGTGAGTGGTCAACACAGGAATACAGAATGAATCCAGCAACACAGTCAAAAGCTTTGCTCAGATCACATAAGGTTACCTGTGCGTGTGTGCATGGTCCTCAAATGCTGCTAGAATGTCTCTGACTACGACCTTCCTTTTCTGTAGCCAAACTGTGATGCACTTAACATACTATTTAGTTCTAGGTACTCATACATCTGCTGATATATTATGCCTTCAAAGACTTTTCCTAGTACTGGAATTAGTGAAATTGGCCTGTAGTTTGCAGGATCTGATTTGACACCCTTCTTAAAGACTGGAGTTACCTTGGATAGTTTGAGAGAATCAGGAAAACACCCTTCTATGAGACACAGGTTTATAGAATATGTTAATGGTGCTGCGATGTAATGTATGATTTCTTTCAATAGATTGTTTGACATATTAAAAATATCTGTTCTGTATGAATTTTTCATTTCGTTGACTATTTCAAGAACTTCATGTTGGTGTAACTCTTTAAAGTGTTTCAATGATGATCTGGGCCTATTATGATTTAGGTTTGCTCTCTTAAGATAATCTATACATGTTACATTGGGTTTACTGATAATCTTTTTGATATCATCTGCACAGCTTACAAAATATTTATTGAATGTAACTGCTGGTATTGGGACTGTCTTGTCAAAGTTTCTGACTTCACCTTTAACAGTATTAATTACTAACCAGCCTGTTTCGCATTGGTTTTTACTATTTTTTATGAGATTTGTGTTGTGTCTTTGTTTCGCCAATTGCAACTCTTTCTTATACAGTTCCTTAGTGATTTTTTCGAGATCCTTAATTTCATTAGAATTGTTTACTTTAGCAAGACGCTCCAACAGCAGTAGCTTATTTTTTAGATTCTCCAGTTCTTTGGTGTACCAAAATTTACCCTTTCTTGTTTTATGGTATTTCTTTTGAACAAGATGAACCTGTTAAGTAATTGTGGAATGTTTTGTAAACTGTTTGGGAACTGGAATTACAGTTTTGAAATAATTTGTCCCAGTTTGTTATGCTCAGCTGGTGTGTTAGTTTTATGAGATTGTGTTTTGTTAATATTAAGGTATTGGATTTTGTTAACTTTTGTGCAGCCTTGCTCTCATCCCCTTTTATAAAATGTCTTAACTCTACTGTTAACATGGAGTGGTCTAAGAAAACAAATTCCTTTACCTTGGTGGAGTACATATCACAAGCACAGTTGACAAAAGCATTATCCAAGCACGCTTGTAGTCTTGTTGGTTCTGAATTTACATGATGGAAGTTGTGCTCCCTTAGCATATTCAGTAACTTATTTACACTGGGTTCGTTACATGTTACATCAAAGCTTGAATTAAAGTCTCCCCCAATTACAGTTTCATACTGTTTCCATTTCATTATGTAGCAGAGTACACTGTCTAAATTATCTAAAACAGTTTTATATCTGAGTCAGGGGAATGGTAAATACATACTATGATAAGTTTCATTATATCACATATGATCCTGGTAATTTCAAAGTGTTTCTCTATACATGCCCAATTAAGATCTAGTGCTCTACACTCTATTTCATTTGAAACATAGATAACAGTACCACCATTACGGTACTGAGATCTGCAAAAACTGTTTCCATGTTTATAACCTTCTGGTACTTAGTATTGTATTTGTTCTGGTTTAAGCCAATGTTCTGATAGACATGAGAAAGAATACTTATTCTGTGGCAATGACTCCTCCAGAATTTCAACTTTACTTTCAAGACCCTGAATGATTAAAAATAGGATGTTGTTATGACTTATCTGTGAGTTACTTATTATGTTCCTTAAATAGGTATCCATCTGAAGAAGAATGTTTATTGATGCAGAAGAAGTCAAGGTGTACTGACCATTAACAACGACAGCTAATAAGGTAATGAAAAGTAGGGCAGGGTGAGGTGGGGGTATGGATTGAAAACAGTAGTGTGAGGAAGGACAACCATTCACCATAAAAGAAAGTGCTGAGCAGCATAGAAACCTCATAAAGAAAGAGGTTATAGTCAGCTCTCTGGTCACATAATATATGTGGAGAAAGAGTAAGACAGAGAAACATAAATGCCGAGAATCAGAGAGAGAGAGAGAGAGAAGTTAGGTGTACATACATGAGAAAAATGGATAAGTAACTAAAAACTGAGATAGAGTTCTAACAATCACCACCATGACAGAGAACATAAGGGGCAGTAATGATTGCTATAACTAAAGGCTTTTTGCATTGCCTCTTTACTATACAGGTCACAACAGTTTCCCTGTAAATAAAAATGTTATGGCACATGAGCAGTTTGCCACATTGTTATGCAAACCGATGTTTTGACTATAGTTGAAAACTGACAAAATAGTGGTCTATGTAACAACATGACAACATGGTCACATAACCCAAAGTTTTTTATTGGAGATGACAGCAGCTACAGCAGCCTACCCTCACACGGTTTTGTTGACACATTGTAAGCTGCCCCAAGTGGAAGACCATGCATTGTGTGTATGTGTGTGTGTGTGTGTGTGTGTGTGTGTGTGTATTATTATACCAACCACCTGGCACACAGTATTAAAAGTAACGTTAGATGTTTTGAGTTCATAAATGCAGAACTGTGCTCTATGAAGAAACATAGTATTGCATGATCACAAATCAGTGATTCATTCATAGGATACTGGGAAAATGCAGCCCCCAAAACATCTGTACAACCCATTCCAGAATATTGCTCAATGTGTTGATATTCTTATCAGCCACCAGAGTGGTGCCATGAGCAACCCACTGTCGATGGTAGAGAATTACTACCAGTTATCACAGATATTAACAGCAACAATATTATGAAAAGGATAGTTGCTACTCACCATACAGCAGAAATGCTGAGTCACAGATAGGCCAACCAAAAAGACGGTTACAAAATTAGCTTTTGGCCAACAAGGCCTTCGCCAGGTGGGAGGGGTGAGAAGGAGACTGGGGCGGGGAGGGGGAAGAATAGCAGAATAGGAGTGGGAGACAATAAAGTGCTGCTTGTGGGAGCATACAGGGAAGAGGTTTAGAGAGGGTAGGGCAGCTAGGTGCGGTTGGGAGGTTAGATGGTGGATGTGTGGGGAGGGGGGGGGGGGGGCAGGGTTGTAGAAAAGGAGGATGGCAACAGGGAAGGGGATAGAGGGTACCCCTCCTTTCCTGCTAATGACCCCCCCCCCCCCCCCCTCTCCCCGTCCTCGTCTGCCATCTAACCTCTCAACTGCACCTAGCTGCCCTACCCTCTCTCCAACTTGTACCTGTATGCTCACACAAGCAGCACTTTATCATTCCCTACTCAGCCTCCTTCTTGCCCCTACCACCTGGTTGCATTTCCCATCATGCGCAGCTGCTCACAGTATGGACTCAGCAGCCAGAGACTGTAGTCATGTGTGTGTGAGTTGCATTTGCGCAAGTGTTCATGTGTGTATGTTCTATCTCCAACAAAGCCCCTGTTGACCAGAAACTAATTTTCTGACAGTATTTTTGGTGTGCCTATCTGCGATTAAGCATCTCAACTACATTGTGAGTAACAACTATTTTTTTCATAGTATTGTTACATCCCATCTGAGATATTAACAACAATGCACTGATCCACAGTGCAGAGTATTGTCATGTAGAAGAAGGTGTAATTAGATGAATGACAAACACTAATTTCACTTAATGAAGGTTAATTCAGCACTTGCACATACAAGAGTGCCCATAACACATACAGTATATATACAGCTACAGAACAGCCCAGTACAATGATTCTAGACATTTGTGGATAGTCCTAGAATGTATTTGAACTGAATATAGAAATTAAAATTGTACAGTCCAGATGAGTTTTGAAATCACGGCCCTCCATGCAACAGTTTAGTATCATAACCACCACACCACAGTGCTACTCAGATTCTTTTGCAACACTGCTCCCTTCTTAAGAGAACAGCATCATGGTGTTACGTCCTCCTAGTCCAGCAACAAGGTCATCGGTCCTGCATACTCCGACTCCTGACGATTGATTCTCGCCCTGATGGTGATCTTCTTAGAACTTCTTTTGCTGCTATGCTCTTCATCACCTTTCCACTTGTTGCCTGTTGCTGGAGCTTTGAATTTATCCTGGGTTGCACTATCCTTATAGGGATTCATTCGAAGGATATGGACCATATCTCTGATCTTTCGTCATCTTGTGTCGGGGTCGAAATCTTCAACTTCGTAAGTAACGTCAGACAACTGTCTTACAACCTTACAAGGTCCAAAGTAGCATCTGAAGAGCTTCTTAGAGACCAACCTTCTGAACAAGAGTGTAGATCCAGATGAGGTCACCAGGTCAGGATGTAATGGAAATGCAATGACCATCTTCGTAATCACCTCATGCCCATGCACCAGGAAAAATGGCATAAATCCTGTGGTGTCTTGTTTGGCAGTGTAGTAGACAAACGTCATGAAAGGTAGCACCTCATCACAGTTGCTCTGCTCAACATTGACGAACATTGATAGCATGTCAGCCAAGGTCTTATTAAGGCATTCAGTAAGCCTGGTAGTTTGTGGATGGTAGGCAGTCATAATGTGATGAGCAATGTTGCACTGACAGTTTATCTCTGTCACAAGTTTCGATTTGAAAACTTTCCCTTGATCCATAATTAGCGACCTTGAGGCACCATGTTTTACTACAATGTCTTCCATGATGCATTTGGCTACCTCAGAGACTTTGGCTGCTTTCACGGCTTTTGTAATGGCATAGCGTGTCAGATAATCAGTTCAAACAATAATACATCTATTGCCACTAGCAGATGTTGGAAATGATCTGAGTCGGTTAATCCCAACACACTGGAAAGGCATTTCAGCTGGTAGAATTGGTATGAATTGACTAGGTGGTTTCTGAGGAACTACCTTTCTCCTCTGGCACTCTCAACAGTGCAACACATAGTGATGGACACTCCTAAATGAATCTGGCCAGAAAAATCTCTTGCGGATTCTGTCGTATGTCTTAATAAATCCTAAATGTCCAGACTCTTCAGGTGTGTCATTGAACTTCTGTAGAACATCTATGTGCATGTGTTTAGGAATCAATGCTAGCCACCTCTTTCCAAATGGATCAAAGTTTTTCTTGCAAAGTAATCCCATTAACTACCTTTAATTGTCCTTTCACATCATCTGCCCAATTTAAGGCAAGCATAATTTGAGATATCTTGGCATCCTTCTTCTGCTCAGCAGAGAGATCCTAGAGTGCAGTGAGACAGTCACTATCTTCATCAAAGTCTTGATGGTCTTGCACAGGGTTTCTTGAGAGACAGTTAGCATCTTGGTGTTTTCTTCCACTATGGTAATATCATACTCTTGAAGACATAGTGCTCACCTGGCGAGTCGTCCTGTTGGATCCTTAAGACCTGTCAACCAGCCAAAATTGTTATATATTGAGAACCAGATGAGATGATGTATCCAATTTTCCAGCAGGGCAATGTTTAGGCTGATGACGGAGGTTTTCTTGTGTGGGAGCACTGCTGTCAGATAAAATGATGTCTATTACATTTGTTGTTGTTTTTCTCTGGGAAAAGAACAGGATTGTACTGTCCAATTGGTGCATCTACTTATTTGTCTTCAAAACTCTGCAGGTGAGCTACACTTTCAGCAAGACTGAGTCAGTCCATTGTTCCTGAACTGTTCTTTGCACAGTTCAAGGAACAATCAACAGGTGAGGCTGCTTATATGGTACTCCATGTCACCTCACCTAAATGCCCTCAAGGAAACTTAAGATACATCAGAGCAAACACTGTGCATCTTGGACTCAGCTCTGACCAGTCTCCATGACCTGTGGGTGGTGACCGAGTGGTCACATATCTCAATGACCCCTTTTGGTGTTTCATATAGTACGCACTATGATTGGCCACCACCATCATCAGGATAAAAGGACATGCTTCACACTGCTTGGCTATTGTACCTAATTAGCTACTCTTGAGTGCAACCCTTACCTTTGCATGTGAATGGTGACTTATTTCTATTTTTTATATTCAACTAATGGAAACTCTAGGCTGGAATAATCTTTTCAATATTAAGTATTTTAATGTTTATATTCATGAGATTATCATTATTTTTTAAATTAAAAAAATCAGACCAGTGTAATTCTGCCAACATTTTCAGGGAATCGCAAAAATTAATCGAGAGTCAGGTGCTGCCAAAGTGGAAGCAATAAGACTTTTTGATGAAGCTTATGCATTTTCCAGCCGTGTACGAGCAACTAAAGCTGATTTAACTGCTATTGAATATGCTGGAAACTCAAACAGAAATAAGATTGTACAGGTAAATTACAACCATTTTCATAAGAAAAAGTGTTAAACATAATTCTTTTAATAAAAATAGAGAGAAGAATTTAGGAGACATTGGGTGTGGAAGAAGGAAGAAGGGGGGGGGGGGGGGGGACAGGCAGTTGTAAATTAAAAATATACGTAGTCATCGTTGGTCATTTGTACATTAATTTGCCTGTGTGTTGTTCTGAATAGCCATAAATTTTGTAAAAATAACTTTTTATAAATTATTTACTAATTGCTTACATTAGGGATTGAAATGCAGAAAACTGAAGTAGTTGATTGATTTCAACTCTTCAAGAATTTACATTCATTTATGCCTTTACAAAAAATTAAAACCAGCAAAGATTTTGCAGTCCTGCGTCTATATTATTTTATTGTGGAATCTATGCAGTAAGATGTAATATTTAGTAGTGCGCATTGAATTTACTATAGCTTCTACCAGGATTGGCTAACAACACCGAAAATGTTAATACCTAGATGAAATTAAAAGTTGAAATTTATTTGCCCCTCTAGCTTAATGTAAATCCCTTTTACTATCTGCAAACATATTGTGTGGTATGTGATAGTGCCGAGATTTGCAATAATGTTAATAAAGAGGAATGTAGCAATGCCTGGCAGGTAGTGTGAGATGCTGCAGTGTGGCAGTTGGTATAATGCAACAAAATGACAGAAGAATTAATGACTGTAGTTTGTTGTGCACTATTATTAAACTGTATATGTTTAAAACATACACTTAGCATGGATTGTTTCTGCATTATTGTGGTACATTCTCTAGGCACAACTGCAGAAGTATGTATCCATTTTGCTAATGGTAAATTGACTCTTTAAAAAATAACAATTAAAAATGCAATCAGCACGTTCATTGTCAATTCCACTTCATTTATTTGCACTTGCTAACTTTACTTCTTCCATCTGAACACATTGTCTGTCACAAAAGCTTTAGTATTACTTTGTTTTTTAATAGTTTTAATATAAATGGTATTGGGTACCAGAACTTCCATAAATAATAGTTTTACAATTATTCATGTACCTAGCATATTGTGGCAGAAACAGATAATACATGAATATTAACAACAAAGAAATTAGTTGTACTGAAACAGGTATGCACTGAGTATGCAGGAACACACACATTTGTCCATTGATCTCTTTGTGACTTCACACCAATTGCAATTTGTTTTTGTCTTTCACTCATGTACTCCCTCAGATTTCATCTTGTTTCCCCTTATTTCATTTGTTTCATCATTTTAATGATTTTTTTTCATGTATTTGGGTGTTTTTTGCGAAAGTTTTTGTGTGTAATTTTACATTGTTTATGTATTTTTTTCACATTGTTTCCACCACCATGGATCCTTGCTTCCTCCATCTGCGTCAGTACAGGAAAGTTTCTTTATCCATAGCCAGAACCCAGACCCTCATACTGCTCCTGCATTGTTATTGCTCATAGAATCCTCCTAAATGGCCTTACCACCAAATTACCCATCTCCGGCTGCCATCCTTCCTTCCACAATGACCTCCATCAGTTCAGATTCCGCAAATTCTTAGCCCCACTGAGTGAGGTGGTGCAGTGGTTAGCACACTGGATTTGCACTTAGGAGGACAACAGTTCAAACCTGCATGCAGCCATCATGGTTTAGGTTTCCTTAGATTGCTTCAGTCAAATGCCGGCATGGTTTCTTCAAAAGGGCATGGCCAACTTCCTCTCCATCCTTCCCTAATCCAATGGGAATGATTACCTCACTGTTTGGTCCCCTTCTACAAACGAACCAGCCAACCAATCCTCAGCCCTCACCAACATAGTCTTGCAGAACCATACAATCAAGCCCAAACTTCCTTGCAATACCTTCTCTCCATCTGTATAACTTTCCTGCTATGCAATCCCAAATTCCTGTAGCCCTCAACACACAATGAAATGCTCACCCTCCATGAAGTAGAGCAACATGCACAATACCCCCTCAAAAAAAACCCTCCACCCTGCTCACTTCCTACTCCCACCTTGGACTACCACTGTCCACCATCTCTAAAACAACCCATACCTCCTCCATGTCCCCTCATAACTGACAAACTCTGTCTCGCAGACCTACTACATTTACCCCACCCTCCAAAACTCCTTCCCACCATGACAGAGAATCCAGAACCTTAACAGACCCTCAACAATGTCTTGAACCTTTCCTCCAAAAGCCTTAGCCCCACAGAAATATCAGTTCCAAAGGCCTCACCTTCACCTTCTGCCCACCTTCCCCACCCCTCACTCCACCCCAGATTCAATCATGAGGGCTTGTTAAAGGCCTTCTCTCCTTCTCCCATTCCCTACACTGAAAACACTTTTTTGTCACCTACTCTACCAATCTGACTCAACCAAAGATCAATGTTGAACCTGGCCTGACTCAGTTCACATCTCAATCCAACCATGTTCCACCATCTGTTAACTTTCCAGAATTTCTTAACCTCAAATCTTGCCTCATCATCATTCTCCAAATCCCTCAATATTCAAACTAATGATACATCACACAAATAACCGCAGTTCACCACCTAAAAACTGATCCAGACCTTATAATCCTATCTGCTGACAAAGGTCCACCACAGCTCCCTTGAATGCAAGGATTACCTGGTAGAAGGACTCCATCAGCTGTCAGATTCATCCACCCACAAAAACCCTGCCACATGACTCTGTTCCAGAAACCCAGCAGGATCTCCAGTCTCTCCTAAAATCCTTAGACCCATTCCAGAACTTCTCCTCGGAATCCATTTCTCTCCTCACCTCTACCACTCCCTGCACTCCTACCTTCTACATGCTTCCTAAAGTCCATGAATCCAACATCCCAGGATGGCCCATTGTGGCTGGTCACTGGCCACCACAGAGAGAATATCTGCTCTCGTAGACAACAGCCTATTACTGGCAACCTACACTCCTATATAAAAAAATATTAACCATTTCTTCTGCTGACTCTCCACAGTTTCTGTTCCTTTACCACACAGGCCCTGCTCGTCAGTATTGATGTCACCTCCCTTTACACTAACATACCTAATGTCCATGGCCTTACTGCTATTGAAACCTTTCCCAACACCTGGTGGATTCCAAACCAATAACCTCCTTCCTAGTTGCCATGACCAACTATATCCTCACCCACTATTACTTCTCCTTTGAAGGAATTACCTACAAACAAATTGGGGTATGGCTAAGGCTATGGCTATGGGCACCCACAGGACACTATCCTATGCTAACCTATTCATGGGCCATCTAGAGGAAGTCTTCCTGAACACCCAGAATCCTAAACCCCACACTAGGTTCAGATTCATTGATGACATCTTTGTGATCTGGAACGAGGATGAGGACACTCTCTCCACATTCCTCTAGAACCTCAACACCTTCTCTCCCATTTGCTTCGCCTAGACCTACACAACCCAACAACCTATTTTCCTCGCTGTTAACCTCTACTTCAAAGATGGCTTCATCAGTACCTCCTCCCATATAAAATCTACTAACCACCAGAAATACCTCCATTTTGAAAGCTGTCACCCATTGCATATGAAGAAGTTCACCAGATATGCAACAACCCATACCTCCCCCATGTCCTCTCATAGCTGACAAACCCTGTCTTGCAGACTACTAAATTTAACCCACCCTCCAAAACTCTCTCCTATCATACAGCCTATCCACCGATGGCCATCGCATCTGCAGTGACAAGTGTCCCTCTCAAAATACACCAAAGGTCTCACTGAGGCCTTTACATACCATGATTCCCCCGTCCCCTCTCAGCCTCGTGCAAAAGCAGATCTCCCATGCCTTACCTTCACAACCACCCACCTCCTCTCAACGTCCCACCATCTAGCCACAGAGGAGCATTCCCTTCATGACTCACTTCCACACAGGACTGGAGCAACTGAATTATATTCTCTGCCTTCACTACCTCTCATCATGGCCTGAAATGAGAAATGTCCTACCCACTATCCTTCCCACCCATCCCCACACTCGTATTCTGCTGTCCACCAAACATACACAATATCCTTGTCCATTCCTATACAACCCCTTGCCGCATGGCTCATATCCCTGTTGTAGACCTAGATGCAATACCTGTCCTATACATCCTCCCATCACCACCTACTCCAGTCTGGTCTCAAACATCACCTATCCCATCAAAGGCAGGGCTACCTGTGAAATCAGCTAAGCTGTAACAACTGTGCTGCATTCTACATGGGCATGACAACGAACAAGCTGTCTGTGTGCATGAATAGCTGCTGAAAAACTGTGTCCAAGAAACAACTGGACCATTTTGTTGCTGAGAAAACCCCCCAACACAATGTTCTCGATTTCAATGACTGCTTCACAGCCTAGGCCATCTGGATCCTCCTCACCAATACCAGCTTTTCTGAATTACGCAGGTGGGAACTTTCCCTGCAGTGTATCCCACATTCCCGTAACCCTCCTGGCCTCAACCTTCATTAGTCATTGTCCTTATCTATCTAGCCCATTCCTTGTCCCAATTCCAGCACTACACACCAATGCACCCAGTGTTTTACTTCTCTCCTTTTCTGATACACCCTCCTCTCTCCCCTGCCCTTCGTCTAACCAACTGACTGCACCTATCTGCCCTACCTTCTCTGTGCCTTGTCTCTGCGTGCTCTCCCAGCAGCACTTTACCATCCCCTACACTTACGAGACATTCCCCCCCCCCCCCCCCCTCTCCCCACCACAGTCTCTTCCTTACCCCTACCCAGTTGCCTCTCCCATCATGCACTGCTGTTTGTAGTCTGGCTTCAGCTGCCAGAGATGGTGGTCATGTGTGTGTGAGTTGCATTTACATGGATGTTTGTATGCCTGTTTTCTTCTGACAAAGGCCTTGTTGGCCGAAAGCTTATTTTGTGACAGCGTTTTAGTTGTACTTATCAGTGACTCAGCATCTCCGCTATATGGTGAGTAGCAACTATCTTTTCAAAATACTGTTAAATTCCATCTTGGATTTCCCATTGTTTGAAAAAGAAGGAAAAGTCATTGTATTGAAAGTGTTGAGGTTGTCTGCTCTGAACCAATAGCACTCAGATCCTTTTTTCTTCTTTGGATAAGTTTGTACAATTAATATGCACTTATGAAGTGAGGTGCAATAAATATCACTAATAAAAATAAACTAATCATTAATAAAAATGAAATAGTAGCACTAAAATTCCACAATGTAAGAAATAGGGACTAACTGTGTACCAACACACTGTGGAATAACAAAAGCATTTGGTCAGTAGATCACACGAACTTTAAAGGATAGGATAATCTTGGATAGGATACACACATTGCAAATGTCTCCAACTAGTTAAGTGTAACATTTTAACTAAAGAGATTGCTCAAAAATTGCTGTCACAGAAAATACCTAGAACAAAACTTTTTCTTTCTTTTCATTCTACATTAAATATGGTGTTCATTTTAGAGAAACACAGCATGCAGTGTAAAGCTTTTTCGGATGTGAGAAAGTTAAATTAGTAAACACTAATATAAAGTTTTAAAATCATATTGACGGGCATATTTAACCTCCCACTGCTTCTACAGCATAGAGAAATTCCTCAGGAAGTAATCCATGTAGATATCTATAGACTCTATAAATTTCCTAATTTTTGTTGTAACTGTATATTTCAAGGATGACGCTATACATGAAAGTCACAGATCAAGTACACAAAGTAAGATGCGTGTGCATGGTAACAGTCAAATCATAAGTGAGTCCGAGTCTAGTGGCCGCTGGCTGGCTGGCCGCTTAGATGGTGCTGCTGCTGCATGGCAGGCAGACAGCACAGCAAGTAGAGGACACGTGTAACTGCGCGGCGGCACTTTTAAAGATCGGCAAGCCACAAGACTTTTCCCCCCTTTGAAGTTTTTGCACAGGTCTTGATCGAGGTGGCCTGTAGGTTGCTAACATCCATAGGTGTTGTTTGACTAGCCATAAAGTCTTGAAGAGGAGGCTTCCCGTACGGACGGAAGTGTCACCGATGGTAACGGGTCGAGATGACAGGAGACTTGGGGGTTGAATCTGCCGGGGCCCTGGTCACCAATCTGCCCATTGCGGCAAGTCCGGTTGTTATATCAGGAGACATGGGCAATGTGTTGGTGTCCGTAGGAGTAGGAGGCCAGCAGAGTTGCTCCGACAGATGATAGTCATCTGGTTCCTGCATGGGCACGTCTCCTGGTGGCATCAATTCTTGTGCTGGCACTGATATGATTGTGAGCGGATTGTGTGACAAATAATGAGAGATTCCAGGATTCCGAGCATCAGGTAGAGCTGAAGGTGGTGTAGCGGCATCCGGAACAGGCGTTGCAAACAAGCCCGAAGCTGGTCCGAATGATGCACTGCAACACCCATGTCCATCTGGATTTCATACAGGCGTCAGACACGGTGTCGTAAGATGCAGCCAGGACTCCATTTTGGCCTCCTGCCACATCCCCATACCCATACAGGGCCACCAGCAGTGAACTGGCCAAGTGAAGGCCCCCTTGGCCGTGAGGTGGAAGGCCTCAGAAGATGAAGTAGCATGCAGGGCTGTTGGCCATGTAAGAGCTCAGCCAGGCTGTGGTCGCCCATGGGGGTGAAATGGTAAGAAGCCAAAAATTGGGAAGCACATCATCAGCAGCGGAAGAAGTCAGGAGTTTTCTCATCTGAGCCTAAAATGTGCAGACCAGTCGTTCAGCCTCACCGTTTGAGTGTGGATGGAATGGAGGGGCAGTGACATGCATAACGTCATGACGGGCACAAAAATCTGCAAAATCGGAAGAGGCAAATTGCAGACCATTATCAGTAACAAGAGTAGAAGGAAGGCCTTCCAAAGACAAAATGCGAGCTAGAGCATTTATGGTTGCCGGTGGTAGGCGATGTGCAACAGACAATGAAAGGAAAGTTAGAGTAGGCATCAATAACGAGAAGCCAATAAGTACCTAAAAAAGGTCCTGTGTAGTCAGCATGAATACGCTCCCAGGGCTTCTCAGGCAAAGGCCACGGTGACAAAGATGACTTCGGGGCGGTGGCATGTGATGCACAAGGGACGCAGGCAGCACCCTTGTGTGCAATTTCAGAGTCGATGCCAGGCCGCTACACATGATGGTAAACCACAGATTTTGTGTTAGAGACACCCCAGTGCCCTTGCTGAAGGAAGTGCAAGACCGAAGCATGCAAAGACGCAGGTACCACAACATGTGGCGAAGCATTGTCTGTGGAAAGGAGAATAACACCATCCCTAGCCGTGAGGCGGTAACCCAAAGCCTAGTAGTTCCGCAACGGATCAGAAGTCTTAGCAGATGGATGATCTGGCCAACTCTTCTGAATACAGTGTAAAACCTGGGAGAGTGTAGGGTCAGAACCCGAACGAGTAGCAGTTGCCAGCCAGTCCCCAGTGATGGGGAACCCATCCACAAGCCGCTGCTCGGCAACATCCAGGTGGAAACACAAAAGTTCGTCCCTATCGAATGCCAGATGAGGACCCATGGGAAGGGAAGACAGTGCATCAGCATTCGCATGTTGAGCTGTCAGCCGGAAATGAGTCTCATATTTGAGTAGAGATAAGTAAAGAGCCCAACACTGGAGGCGGTGTGCAGCCTTGTCGGGAAGTGACGTTGATGGATGAAACTAGGAAAGGAGTGGTTTGTGATCCGTAACAAGATGAAATTTGGATCCATAGAGAAAAACACCAACCTTATGAAGAACATAAATAATGGCCAAAGCTTCTTTTTCAATTTGAGAATACTTTGGTTGGGCATCTGTGAGCGTTTTAGAGGCATATACAATGGGTTGTTCAGAACCATCAGAAAAATGGTACGGAAGGACTGCACCAACCCATATTGAGAGGCGTCCATGGCAAGAACAAGATGTTGGCCAGGTCGATAAGTAGCCAGGCATGGGGCCTGTTTCAGCATAGTCTTTAATTTCTGGAAAGCCGCATCGCGTAACGTGAACTAGTGAAAAGGCACGTTTTTATGCAACAGGCGATACGACGGCCAAGCCATCAAAGCAGCAGATGGTAAAAACCTGTGATAGTATGCTATTTTCCCCAAGAAGGCCTGCAGTTCCTTAACAGATGTAGGGCGAGGAAGGGCATGGATTGCAGTGACAGTTTGCTGAAGCAGACGAATACCATCCCGAGAGAGTTGAAACCCCAAGTACGTGATAGATGGCTGAAAAAATTTTGATTTCTGAAGATTACATTTAAGACCAGCAGTCTGTAAGACATGAAAAAGTGTGTGGAGATTCTGAAGATGTTCTTCAGTGGTGGATCCAGTGACAACAATGTTGCCCATGTAATTTATACACCGAGGGACAGGGAGGAATAATTGCTCCAAGAATCGCTGAAAGAGAGCAGGGGCGCTGGCACCCCAAATAGCAATCATTGGTATTGACAGAGGCCAAAAGGTGTGTTAAGGACCAGGAACTGCTGGGAAGCAGCGTCGAGAGGAAGTTGATGATAAGCTTCTGACAGGTGAAGTTTAGAAAAATACTGGTCTCCAGCAAGTTTAGTGAACAATTCTTCAGGTCGAGGCATAGGGTAAGTGTCGTTAAGGCATTGAGCATTTACAGTGGCTTAGAAATTGCCACAGAGACGATAATCACCATTGGGCTTAGCAATGACAATGACAGGAGAGGACCATTCACAGAAAGTGACAGGAAGCCAGACTCGTGAAGCAGTGAGAGCCACAGAAATGGGCCGAGACTGAAAAAACTTAGGACGAGCAGTGGGTTTGGGAAAGATAGGAGCTTCAAAGTCGTTTGCACAGCATAACCCAGGAGAAGAAAGGGACAAAAATGTCATCGACAAGGAATCCAAGTGAGCACAGAGACGATACTCACAGAGTGATCTATGGAGAACCCAAAAACGCGAAAGGCATCAAAACCAAAAAGATTCTCCACGTTACTGTGGTCGACCACAAATATGGGAACAGTGCGAACGACAGATTTCTAAGATACCTCAGCATCAAATTGTCCCAGAGAGAAATCTTCTGTTTATTGTAAGTCCATAATTGCCTAGTGACAAGTGACAGGCTTGGAGAACCCAACTGAAGATATGTCTGAGAATTGATGATAGTGGCAGCAGAACCCGTATCCACCTGCATGCAAACATCCCTAGTATTTGGACAGTGAGGAACAACTTCCCTGAAAGGGAAGAAGTACAATTGACAGACAACACAGAATCAGAATCTGCACCATGTTCATGAACTTCGTGTATGCAGTCGGATTTGCAAATGGATGACACATGACCTTTTTTTCTGCATTTGTGACACATGGCCCAATGTTGGGGACAATCCTCTTGTTAATGTTTCATAAAACACCGCGGACTTGAAGGAAGTTGCCGTGGGTTTTGCTACAGTTTCTTAGAGGTTTGTTTACAGATAGGCCGAGGCTGCGCTAGGGAGCATACTGCAGCCTTGGCGGCCGGTGAGGAGATGCCACATGCTTCATCAACAGTGCACAGAGGTTGTATTTCCCCCGACGTCACCCCTTGCCTCTATTTGCACTCAGCGGTGCGAGAAATTTCAAAAGACTGAGTGATGGATAGGACTTCATCTAGAGTCGATGGATAGGACTTCATCGGGAGTCGGATTTGCCAACTGAAGGGCACATTGCCTAACTTCTTTTCGGGCATTGACCGGATAATAGCATCTCATACCATGGAATTGGCATAGGATTCCTTGTGAACTTCAGTAACAAATTGACACTTTCTATTGAGGCCGTGAAGTTCAGCAGCCCAAGCACGACAGGATTGATTCTTTTGTTTTTGACAGTGATAAAAGGCAACACGGGAAGCTACCACATGCGTATGCTTTTGAAAATAGGCAGACAGAAGTGAGCCCATTTCAGCAAAGGACAAAGATGCAGGATCTTTCAAAGGTATCAATTGCGACAACAACCGATACATTTGAGGTGAAACCCATGAAAGGAACAGAGACTTACATGTTTGTTCATCCACGACATAAAATGCCAAGAAGTGCTGTCGAAGACGTTTTTCATAATCAGACCAGTCTTTCGCCATCTCATCGTAAGGAGGAAAAGGAGGTATAGACATCGACAAGAGACTCCCCCGCATTGGATGCCACGATGAAATCACGAATCACATTTGTGAGAAGCGATTGCTGTTCTATGAGACCTTACAATAGTTGCTCTAAAGTAGCCATGGAAACACATGGGTCAATGATGAAAAAGAAAAATTCACTAGCTCATCACCAATTGTTATAACTTCAAGTTGAACAAATATATTTCAAGGACAATTCAATACATGAAAGTGAGAGATCAAGTAAATAAAGTAAGGCGTGTGTACACTTCAACAGTCAAATCATAACTGAGTCCGAGTCTAGCGGCCGCTGGGTGGCTAGCCGCTGAGGTGCTGCTGCTGCTGCTGCTGCATGGCTGGCAGACAGCGCCGCATGTAGAGGATGCACGTAACTGCACAGCGGCTCTCTGAAAGATCGGTGAGGTACAACAGTAACCTTCAGAATTTTCTACATGCCAATTTTGTAATGACTGTAAATTTAGGAGTGGTACTAAATAAATTTAATTTTATTGGTATAAAAGCTGCTACTTCTTTATGTGCATATAAATAACTTATAGAAAGTAATCTAACATTATGTACTGAAATTGTAAACTGTTGTATTTATGCAGTTGCAAAATACTGTATGTACCCATACTATCATTAAAAAATGTGTGTCTCTCTTATCACTTCACAAATGACTTGTTCCATAGCTGACTATACCGTGTACATGAAATGATGAAAGAGTATCAAGAAAATATGAAACAAAGCTGATGGCTGGCGACTTTTCCATTTGACACATATCCTTCATAATCAAATATAACATTCATAGCTCATCTATCCAGAGTGTTTAATAAGGATGTCAGCTTTGAAATTACACTTAGCATGATGTGTAGAAGTAAAAATTCTGAAAAATGATGGAGTAGAATACACATATGTAATGATTATGACAATTTATTGGACTATGTAATACATGTCAGTAGGTGATTATGGGAAAAAGATGGTTCAATTTTGTGTAACCATGTGCTCTCTGCTGGATGGTATGCTGTTATTTGTATTGAAATCTTTCTCAACTATTTATACTGCAGAATTAATTTTTGCATTCACAGCATGTTTTGCAGGTTTGTAATTATGAACACGAGAATTAGTGATTACTGCTAAGAAGCAGTAAAGGGAAAGAGAGATGAAAGTAAATTGTATGAGCTATCTAACAAGTTACTTTAAGCCCCATGTTGTCCATAACAGTCTCCATAAGGCAATCTTGACACAAATAATATAATTTTGCAGGAAATACCTGGGGAACCTGTGAGTGATAGAGAATGCAAAGCAATTTTTCCAGTTATGAGGCGGGCTGAAGGAGAGAACAAGTCAACTGATATGATTTACAAACAGTCTAAAGAAGTTTTTAGGTATGTCTTATAAACTGTTAATGCCAAAGTAAATGATTACATAGAGAGAGAGATGAAAGCAGTATGTGGACAGAATGTGAGGTGAAAAACTACCCAAACAAATGGTTAATAAGAATCCTAAAGGACAAACACACTTACTTAGGTAGACCAAGAAAATAAAGGTAATAAACTACGTAAAACTGGTACATGCACGTGTTTAATCCCTGTTACATTATGCTATGATAATATATTATGAATTAAAATAAAACTCATGCTTTGCAGATAGGATTAGACTGGTAAGGTTGCAGATGGGTGGGTGTGTCTATTTCAAGAATATGACTGCTTCTGGCTTAATAATTTTCACTGATTCTGAACTGATGCTATGAAATGTGAGGTTTATAAGATAATCAGTCAAGAGTGTCAATCCTGCTACACTGGACAGGCTGGGAGTACTAGGCTCAGAGAACACCATTGAAACTGGAGAGAAAAGAAGCCACATTCGTCTTTTGTTGAACATAACTTAAACAAAAATTATGAATAATAATAGGTGTAGGCATCCTACACTTAGAGGGAAAAGGTGCAAAGCTCACTCAGTTAAAAATTAACATTTACTATTGTGTGAGCAGACCCAGACCAATTATTAACCTCTATCAGACAATGTTACAACCTCAACTTATGTGAAAAACCTTGGTGCCTTAATACATAAACAGATAGTGACACAAATTCCTATTCCTGTGCATGAAGCTCTACTCCAGTGTATGTTTATTCATAGTTATTTAATATGCTGTCCTAATTAATTTTGTAAAATACCCATGTAACTATGTCAAAAAATGTTATCATGCACTGAGAAATCCTTACAATTATTTAGTGGGAAAAGCTTGAAATAATATACTTTAATGTGAGATGCACAGCAGAATTATTCATGTGATGAGATGTGAAAGTGTTAAAGAAAGTGTATCTCCCCTCAATAACTGTAGGAAGGCAAGACAAACAAGCCAACATAAATCTTATTATTAGCCACACTGAAATGTGCTGCAAATTCATCTATCAATATAAGTTTGAGAGAATTTAATATTTCAGGATCAGTTAATGTTCCTTCAAGGGCTACAAGAGAAGGACAGTAGTACATCAAATGTGATGCTTTGAGAAAGATAAGACATAATAAGAAAAAAATGAAGTTTAGTAAATGCAAAAGGCATAATCAATGTACAATGAAATATGAGAGGTAACTAAATATACTGATGAGCAAAGAGGGAGAGATCTTATCACACTATATGTAGAATGTAAATTTTACTAAGTGATCTCCAGATAAGAGGTCATCTCAGATCAAACAGAGACAGACTGCTGTATCTAACAATGGAATACAATACCTACATGTGAGGAACAAAATGCATCTTTGCACTATGACTACCAACTTAAAAAAAAGAAAAGAACACCAGACAGAGGTCAATGTAATACACTATATGATTGAAATTAGAGCATCATACCTACTTCACAAATCATTTCTGCCATGTATTAATCAATTAATGATGGTTCACAGAATTTGAAAATGTCCCCATATTTCTTGTTACAAACACAAACATTTAAAGTCTTTCACCTTCGTACAAGTTTACAGCTTCAGATGAAGCCATTGGCTCAAAGTCCACAACAGAATACCTCAGCACAGCTTCTAGTTTGTTATTGTTTAGGAAGTTAGATGATTATATTGGATATCTTGAAATGCCCCTTCATTGTGGTCACAAAAAGAACAAAACATTCAGCTTCACTGTTTTCTTTTTGCATTGCATATCAAAGGCACAACTCTGACTCAGGTTAGACTTTGAGAGTTGTTTCCTGCTACAAAATGTCTCTGACTGATTCTTGTAATAAAAACTACATATGTCAAGCTATATCATAATACACTGTGGTGATGCACTACTATGTGTCTGTGCTCACCACTCTCCTGCTCTAGCAGACAATCTTGCACTATAACAGATGATGTGTTGCCCAGAAAAATTGCACTGTGAACTGTATGCATCTGAGGACAAGAATTTTCTGTACCATGTGCCACTTTGACACTCTGCACATGGTTTCTTCCATAAAGCATGCTACAGGAAATATCCCCAACTCTCAGCTCTTCCCAATTCAGTGCAGAGCTGTCCACATGACAAGTGCAGTGATTGATGTTCCTTTGGTGTTAAGTTTATGTTCATGTTACTTCATTATCAAAACTTAACAGCTTGATGCAGTGCTCCTAGATAAGAGCATGACCCTTGAAGACATCACTGACGAGTTGGTTGTGTGTGTCTGTAAAACTAGCTGCACTGCAGGTTTCTGTGATGCCTGTGGAGAACTAGTAGGTGAGATTGGTGCCATACTCAAGGGGAACATTATTTAGCACCTGCCACACAGATTTGCATCCTGAGTGTGTAGTATCCCCATCACAGAGCTTGTTAAATTATAGCAAGTGCGACAGGATCCACCTCTCTTTGTGAGCTACCAGCATACCACTGTGGCTGCTAGAGGCTGAAATCCCCAACTGTGTTAGATTAGCTTCGTTTATAGTACCTCAAGTTCATTTATTTGTATTTTTTATTTGCCTTTGTCACTGTGTTAGATTAGCTTCACTTCTGGCACCTCAAGTTGGTTAATTTGTATTTTGCTTTGATCACCATTTCAGATTAGATACACTGAAAGTACCTACAAGTTCACTTTTTTAATTTGCATATTTCCTTGATCACTGTGTTTGATTGGCCCCTTTTTCCTGTATGTTAAACACATTAATGTTGTTTCTCTTGTTGTCTTAAAATACTGTGTAAACTGATACCGCCTCCTGGTGCAACCCTATCTGACTGCCCAGCTCATGAATGCTACTGATTCCAGCCAGTCTGCCCTAGGTTTCATCCTTTGATGACAACCATCTGCCAGGTTCCAGGCAGTTGCTGGCATTCTTTTCCATGAAGCTGTCTGACCCACAGCAGAGCTAGGCGGGGTACATCTTTAAGCTTCTTGTTGTCTATGAAGCGGCCAACTACTTCCACCCCTTGATGGAAGGACACCTCTTCATGATCTTGACTGACCACCACCCACTTATGACAGGGTTTTGTCAAAAGGAGGGCACTTAGAATTCCCCTAAGCAGTTCTTTCATCAGGAGTAAATAGGTCCATTCACAACCAACATATATCACATGGCAGGCATCGATAATATCATCACCGACTGCCTCAGCTGCTCCTGCGCTCTCACTGCCCCCCTCAACTACACTGGTATGGCTGCCATCAAGGCAGACATTCCTGAGCTGCTAAGACTGCGGAGAGGCCAAATGCTGGCCTCAGCCTCTAATAGCACACAGTTCCTGATACAAACGTAAATGTTAGGTGGAAACTTTTGGGTGACTTCCGGCCAACTCCACAGAGTGTATCTGCACCTGCACCCCCCCCCCCCCCCCACCCCCCCACCCCCCAAGCGCTCAAGACTTCAACAAGGTGGCATTCAAACACTTCCAAGACCTGTCACATCCTGGCACCTGTGGCCCTCATGTGGGAGCATTTCATCTGGCCCAACATTCAATGAGACTATACTGATTGGGCTCACACCTGCATCTCATGCAGCACTTGTTCCAGTTGACCATCGTTATTCACATGTACATAACTGACATTGTAGGCCCCCTTCCAATGCCAAACAACCACCAGAACATCCTCACCATAGTTAAGAGGTACAATCTGTGGCCAAAAGCCATGTTACTGCCTGACATCATGGTGGATACAGTGGGAAAGGCTATCATGGTCAATTGGGTCTTGAATTTTGGATACCCCAGACACATGATGATGGACCACAGATGACAATTCACATCTTGCCTGTTTGAACAAAACCTGTGGTATGCTCGTCCATTTTGTTACTAGTTACCACCTTTGACTTATGGTGTGGTGGAAAGACACTGCATGATCCTAAAAGCCATCCTTGCATGCAAACCATAACTTGGTCTAGCACCATGCCTCTAGTTCTCCTAGCATTGTGGGTGGCCCACAAAACTAACTTGCGTGTGTCCACAGTGGAAGTTGTCTATGGGCAACTGCTCACTGTCCCAGGCAACTTCATCAGGCTGCAGCCCCTGCTGGCCACCACCTGCAACCCAGCCTATTTACAGTAACTACATGACACACATATGCCAGATGCCCCAACAATGCCGTGGTGAGCACCAGTCCTTTCTGAATCAGTACCTCTACATCAGCATGCATGTTGTGCCCTTGATGGACACCAGGTAGTCACTGCTCTGCCAACAGTACTCAGGCCTGCACCTTGTGCTCAAGTGCAGGAAGAATTCCTTTTATATACATCTATGTCATGCTGCCACCGCAGTATCCATTGACTGATCATAGCCAGCATACACACCCAACCTCCCAGCCCTTCCGCACCATCTGTCATCGAAATCGAGGTGATGGACACTGCCACCTTGGTGGGCAATATTTGGAAACTGAGAGTGGAGGCCACCCTGCCATCACACCACACCCAGCAGAGCTCCCCCTGAAACCTGCCACCTCACCCCTGCTGTTGGTCCTGTCCTCTGGTGCCTTATCTGAGTGAAGAGGCACCAACACCACATGATGACACTGAGGCACCTGTCACCAGTCCCATGATGCCATCATACACCTTCACTGAAAAGTGTGACCCAGTGTACTAACAAGAGGTGGCAGCAGTGAGTGTGTACAGTGTTGGTACAAGACAGCAATGTGTGACCTGCCTGAGCACGAGCTTCTTCCCATACACTCCACCAGGCTCTGCCCCAACACTGCAGCATACTCAACTATGCCCGCCTACCATGTGCATCACTGCCCCCCATTGCGTTTGACTATGCGGTTGGATGTTACCACCATGCTGAGCTCGTGATGCGATGTGACAGAGGCCGCCATGTAGCATGCAATGCCTCCACCATCGTCAGTGGCCCTTGCCCCACTGACACCATGCTTCCACAAGTGGCAGTTCAGTAATCGATATTGGGAGTGGTCACTGCATTCTGCAACCTGCTTTCTTCTTCTTGAAGAGGGGGGTGGGGGTGGGCGGTGGGGGGGTGGGGGGAGTATTATGCATCGATGCACTACCACTTTCTCGTGCCCACTGCATGTCTGCTTGAGTGATGATCTTGCATGGTAGCAGATGGCTCATTGCTCAGCAAAAACTGCATCACTAACTGAATACATCCAAGAACAAGAGTTTTCTCTGCTACACACCTTTTTGCTGCAGCACTTGGGTTTTTTTCCTAAAACATGCTACAGGAAGCCTCTCCAACACCAGTATGCCCCCTGCTGATGCAAATCTGTGCACACAAGAAATGCAACAATTTAATGTCCTTTTCCTGTTAAGTTTATGTTTAAGTTATTTCATTATCAGAACGTACTGGCTTGTTCCAGAGCACTCAGATAGTTGCATGACCCATGAAGAGAAAAATGGCGAGTCAGTTTTGTGTGTCTGTAAAAGTAACATTCTTGCAGGCTCCCATGATGCCTATGGAAAATTAGAAGGCAAGGTTGATACCATACTTCAGGACAGCATTATTCACCACCTGCCTTGTGATCCCATGCCCTTAGCACAGAGTATAAACTTTATCAGTCCATTAACCCTTGAGTGAGCATGCCTATGTATAATGTGCACCAGTTACAGATAACATTGTCTTATACTATTCCATTGTTTTGCAATTGTGAGCCCAAGTCTATTGCTTCAGTTAACACAGTGATACATTGTGTTGTCATACTTCTAAGTGTACAGCAGTAATACAAAGTAAATTGGGAGATAGTTGACAATAAAACTTATGATCCACGAAGGAAAATGAACCAGATTTCAAGCTAGCAGCAGTCCCAAAATGAGGCAGTTTTCTACAAGCTAATTAGCAATCAAATAAGCAGTTGGCAGTGATCTGATGCAATTGCACTGTTTAATGTGTTGAGTGCATCATTACTGTGGTTTAATACTTGTATGGAGCAACAGTGATATAATGATATTTTTATTGTCTAATTAAACAATGATTTAGCTCATTTAATGAATTAATCTGAGATTAAACTGAGATTTTCATCATAAATGTTTCCTTGGTAAAAGAGACAGCTATTCTTTACAAGTGTACAAAGTACGCTGTGTGCACACTTGCACAACAGCGTGCCTGTTTGAGGCTTAAATAATAGAGAGTTTGGCAAGATCCAATATCTTTCAGTGAACTATACATAAAATAATGCAGCATCATACATGCAGCTGTTAGAGACTGAAATCCCCAACTATGTTAGACCAGCTTCGACCACTGTAACTCAAGTACTTTTATCTGTATTTGGTATTTGCTTTAGTCACTGTGTTAGGTTAGTTTCACTTATGGTACCTCATGTTTGTTTATTTGTATATTGTATTTTTCTTTGATCACTGTATTGGATTAGCTTCACACATGGTACCTCTAGTTTGTTTATTTGTATTTTGCTTTGATCACTCTGTTAAGTTAGATGCACTCACAGTACTTCCAAGTTCATTTATTTCTATTTGCACATTTCCTTGGTCATTGTGTTAGATCAGCCCCATTTATGATACTTCAAGAATATTAATGATGTTCCTCATGTTGTCTTTAAAGATGTGTAAACTGATTACACCACACACGGTCAGTGGGCACTCCTCACATATATTCATAATGCATTCATGGGTGGTGGGATTACCGGTCCAACACGATTAAGAGTTTTTGTTCAGAGACATTTTTGTGGCAACTTACCTTTGTAAATGTGTTGTGCTATTAACGTGTTCTGCAATTAATTCTGATTGTTAATGTTCCAATAAAGAAACTGTTTTGTATTTAGACATCTTTTTGTTATGTGGTTCTCATGCTTTACACATCTGTTTTACCCTCCACACTTAACAAACCCATAGTGTACACCTGTTGTGTTCAGTGAGCAACACAACTACCATAGTTCCTTTTCTCTCCTCTAGTTAATGTTACAAATGACACTTTGCCATCCATTTCACCAATGACGGGAGATTTACCTTTCTAAAGTGAAAATGTTTCAGGATAGCATGATAGAACTGAGTACTAAAGTGAATTTGATAAAAGTTATATTATTCTCAACTTTAATTGTGTTTCAGGTGAAAGGTGACATAGATCAGATGAGATACGATCAGGTGGAAACATTAAAAGTAGCACAGTGGTCTCTGCAACAGATAAGATCTATCACTGAAGAAATGACTAAGTTTTCTGAATTAGGTAATAGTAAATATCATCCATCTAGATTGCCATATCAGTGAATAGAATATTTACATCAGAATTTTTCTTAATGGAAGCATTTATCAATGAAACATGAACACTGATGTGTAGAAAAGTTTATGTGAATAGTCATAAAAAGTTCTTATAATGACTGCAGATGTAAAAGACTATCTTGGCCAAACATATTGTTAGCTTATAGCATTGTTGTATTCCATTGCTGTGCTACACATTTCACATCGTATTTCTGAGAGGTACTTAAGTTGTAGAGTCCATCCTTAGCACACTAGTGTAACAGGGGACACAAAATAAGCTAAGTTGAAAAATCTATGCAGTCGGTATGTTTATTTACATATACTTTATGCATATAAGCTGACTCCCAGTATTTCCTTTGTTTCCAAGCAAAATTATGTTTTGCATAAATTTGTTTCAAAAATTTAGGTACAAATTCTTGATGTTGAATTTATACATGTTTTATGTGTTGATTTCATCAAAACTTACGTGGTTATCATGGTATATTGTGTAGTACTAAATTGTTACTTGTAAAGGTAAGCTGTGCTTGTAGGAAATGTTGTATGTTGTTGTGGTCTTCAGTCCAGAGACTGGTTTGATGCAGCACTCCACACTCCTCTATCTAGTGCAAGCTTCTTGATCTCCAAGTAACAACTGCAACCCACTCCTTCTGAATCTGCTTAGTGTATTCATCTCTTGGTCTCCCGCTAGAATTTTTACTCTCCACACCGCCCTCCAATACCAAATTGGTGACGCCTTGATGCCTCAGAAGAGGTCCTACCAACTGATCCCTTCTTCAAGTCAAGTTCCACCACAAATTCCTCTTCTCCTCAATTCTATTCAGTACCTCCTCATGAGTTACATGATCTACCCATCGAATCATCTTCTTGTCTAAACAAGTTATCGCCCATGTTTCACTTGTTATAACATCAAGTTGAACACACATATTTCAAGGATGACACAATACATGTAAGTCACAGATCAAGTAAACAAAGTAAGACGTGTGTACATGGTAACAGTCAAATCCGCACTGAGTCCAAGTCTAGCGTCCGCTGGCTGGCTGGCCGCTTAGGTGGCACAGCTGCTGTGTGGCTCGCAGACAGTGCCGCATGTAGAGGATGCACATAACTGCACGGCGGCACTTTGAAAGATCGGCGAGTCACAACACTTTTCCCTCCTTTGAATTTTTTGTGCTGGTATTGATGGAGGCGGCCTGTAAATTGCTAACATCCATAGGTGTTGTTTGACTGGCCGTAAAGTCTCGAGGAGGAGACTTCCCATACGGATGGAAGTGTCCCTGATGACAACAGGCCGAGATGACAGGAGACATGGGAGTTGAGTCTGCTGGGGCCCTGTGCCCCAATCTGCCCATTTCGGCAAGTTCGGTTGTCACAACAGGAGACATGGGTGATGTGTCGGCATCTGTAGGAGTAGGAGGCAAGTAGAGTTGCTCCGACAGATGACAGTCATCTGGTTCCTGCATGGGCGCATCTCCTGGTGGAATCAGTTCTTATGCTGGCACCGATATGATGGTGAGAGGACTGCGTTGAGAGTAACGAGAGATTCCAAGATCCCAAGCATCAGGTAAAGCCAATATGTTGTAGCGGCATTCTGAACAGGCGTTGCCGGCACACGAGGCCAAAGTTGGTCCGAATGATACACTGCAACACCCGTGTCCATTTGGATTTCATACAGGCATCAGCCACGGTGTCATAAGATGCGGCCAGGACTCCATTTTGGCCGCCTGCCATATCCCCGTACCCATACAAGGTCGCCGGCGGTGAACCGGCCAAGCGAAGGCCCCTGTGCCCGTGAGGTGGAAGGCCTCAGAAGATGAAGTATCACGCAGGGCTCTTGGCCATGTAAGAGCTTATCCGGGCTGTGGTCGCCCATGGGGGTGAAATGGTAAGAAGCCAAAAATTCGAGAAGCACATCATCAGCAGCAGAAGAAGTCAGGGGTTTCCTCATCTGAGCCTTAAATGTGTGGACCAGTCATTCAGCCTCACCATTTGACTGTGGATGGAATGGAGGGGCTGTGACATGCATAACACTGTGATTGGCACAAAAATCCGCAAAATCGGAAGAGAAAAATTGCGGACCATTATCAGTAAGAAGAGTAGCTGGAAGGCCTTCCAAAGAGAAAATGCGAGCTAGAGCATCTGTGGTTACCACGGTGGTAGGCGACATGCAATGGACAATGAAAGGAGAGTTAGAGTAGGCATCAATAACAAGAAGCCAATAAGTACCTAAAAGGTCCAGTGAAGTCAGCATGAATACGCTCCCAGGGCTTCTCAGGCAAAGGCCACAGTGACAAAGATGATTTTGGGGTGGCGGCCTGTGACACACGAGGGATGCAGGCAGCACCCTTGTGTGCAATTTCAGAGTCAATGACAGGCCAGTACACATGATGGCAAACCACAGATTTTGTGTTAGAGACACCCCAGTGCCCTTACTGAAGGAGGTGCAAGACCAAAGCATGCAAAGACGCAGGTCCACAACATGCGGCGAAGCATTGTCTGTAGAAAGGAGAATAACACCATCCCTAGCCGTGAGGCAGTAACGCAAAGCGTAGTAGTTCCGCAACCGATCAGAAGTTTTAGTGGATGGATGATCTGGCCAACCCTTCTGAAAACAGTAAAACCCGGGAGAGGGTAGGATCAGAACCCGTAGCAGCCGTCAACCGGTCCCCGGCGATGGGGAACCCCGTCCACAACCTGCTGCTTGGCAAGATCCAGGTGGAAACACAACAGTTCATCCCTATCGAATGCCAGATCAGGACCCATGGGAAGAGAAGACAGTGCATCAGCATTCACATGTCGAGCCTTCAGCTGGAAATGAATCTCATAATTGACATGTGACAAGTAAAGAGCCCAACACTGGAGGCGGTGTGCAGCCTTGTCGGGAAATGACGTTGATGCATGAAACAAGGAAACAAGTGGTTTGTGATCCGTAACAAGGTGAAATTTGGATCCATAGAGAAAAACACCAAACTTATGAAGAGCATAAATAATGGCCAAAGCTTCTAGTTCAATTTGAGAATACTTTCGTTTGGCATCTGTCAGCGTTTTAGAGGCATATACAATGGGTTGTTCAGAACCATCAGAAAAACGGTGTGAAAGGACTGCACCAACCCCATATTGAGAGGCACCCATGGCAAAAAAAAGATATTGGCCAGGTTGATAAATAGCCAGCAACAGCGCCTGTTTCAGCATAGTCTTCAATTTCTGGAAAGCCACATCTCATGACGCAGACCAGTGAAAAGGCATGTTTTTATGCAACAGGTGATGCAATGGCTGAGGCACTGAAGCAGCAGATGGTAAAAACATGTGATAGTATGCTATTTTCCCCAAGAAGGCCTGCAGTTTCTTAACAGATGTAGGGCAAGGTAGGGCATCGATCGCAGTGACAGTTTGCTGAAGAGGACGAATACCATCCCAAGAGAGTTGAAACCCCAAGTACGTGATAGATGGCTGAAAAAATTTTGATTTCTGAAGATTACATTTAAGACCAGCAGTCTGTAAGACATGAAAAAGTGTGTGGAGATTCTGAAGATATTCTTCAGTGGTGGATCCAGTGACAACAATGTTGCCCATGTAATTTATACACCGAGGGACAGGGAGGAATAATTGCTCCAAGAATCGCTGAAAGAGAGCAGGGGCACTGGCACCCCAAATAGCAATCATTGGTATTGACAGAGGCCAAAAGGTGTGTTAAGGACCAGGAACTGCTGGGAAGCAGCGTCGAGAGGAAGTTGATGATAAGCTTCTGACAGGTGAAGTTTAGAAAAATACTGGTCTCCAGCAAGTTTAGTGAACAATTCTTCAGGTCGAGGCATAGGGTAAGTGTCGTTAAGGCATTGAGCATTTACAGTGGCTTAGAAATCGCCACAGAGATGAATATCACCATTTAGCTTAGCAACGACAATGACAGGAGAGGGCCACTCACTGGAAATGACAGGAAGCCAGACCCCTGAAGCAGTGAGGGCCACAGGAATGGGCCAAGACCGAAAAAACTTAGGCCGAGCAGTGGGTTTGAGAGTGATAGGAGCTTCAAAGTCATTTGCACGGCATAACCCAGGAGAAGAAAGGGACGAAAATGTCGTCGACAAGAAATCCAAGCGAGCATAAGGAATAGCATCAGAGACGATATTGACAGACTCATCTATGGAGAACCCAAAAATGCAAAAGGCATCAAAACCAAAAAGATTCTCCACATTACTGTGGTCGACCACAAATATGGGAACAGTGCGAACGACAGATTTGTAAGATACCTCAGCATCAAATTGTCCCAAGAGAGAAATCTTCTGTTTATTGTAAGTCCATAATTGCCTAGTGACAAGTGACAGGATTGGAGAACCCAACTGAAGATATGTCTGAGAATTGATGATAGTGGCAGCAGAACCCGTATCCACCTGCATGCAAACATCCCTAGTATTTGGACAGTGAGGAACAACTTCCCTGAAAGGGAAGAAGTACAATTGACAGACAACACAGAATCAGAATCTGCACCATGTTCATGAACTTCGTGTATGCAGTCGGATTTGCAAATGGATGACACATGACCCTTTTTTTCTGCATTTGTGACACATGGCGCAACGTTGGGGACAATCCTCTTGTGAATGTTTCGTAAAACACCGCGGACATGAAGGATGTTGCCGTGGGTTTTGCTACAGTTTCTTAGAGGTTTGTATATGGTTGGGCCAAGGTTGCGCTAGGGAGCATACTGCGGCTACTTCAGCCGGTGAGGACACGCCACATGCTTCGTCAACAGTGCACAGAGGTTGTATTTCACCAGTGTCACCCTATGCCTCTATTTGCACTCCAGCGATGCGAGAAATTTCAGTAGACTGAGCGATCGATAGGACTTCGTCTAGAGTCGGATTTGCCAGCTGAAGGGCACATTGCCTAACTTCTTTGTTGGCTGCCGACCGGATAATAGCATCTTGTACCATGGAATTGGCATAGGATTCCTTGTGAACTTCAGTAACAAATTGACACTTTCTACTGAGGCCGTGAAGTTCAGCAACCCACGTGCGATAGGATTGACTTGGTTGTTTTTGACAATGATAAAAGGCAATACGAGAGGCTACCACATGCGTATGCTTTTGAAAATAGGCGGACAGAAGTGAGCACATTTCAGCAAAGGACAAAGACGCAGGCTCTTCAAAGGAGCCAATTCCAACAACAACCGATACATTTGAGGTGAAACCCATGACATGAAATGCCAAGAAGTGCTGTCGAAGACATTTTTCTTAATCAGACCAGTCTTCACCGTCTTATCGTAAGGAGGAAAAGGAGGTACAGACAGCAACGAGAGACGCCGTGCATTGGATGGCACGATGAAATCATGAATCGCCGATGTGAGAAGCATTTGCTGTTCAATTAGACCTTGAAATAGTTGCTCTAAAGTAGCCATGGAAATCTGTGAGTCAATGATGAAGAAGAAAAATTCACTACCTCATCGCCAATTGTTATAATGTCAAGTTTGACACATATATTTCAAGGACGACACAATACATGTAAGTCATAGATCAAGTAAACAAAGTAAGATGTGTGTACACGGTAACAGTCAAATCCACACTGAGTCCAAGTCTAACAGCCGCTGGCTGGCTGGCCGCTTAGGTGGCGCAGCTGCTGCATGGCTGGCAGACAGGGCCGTATGTAGTGGACGCGTGTAACTGCGCAGCAGCACTTTGAAAGATCGGCGAGTCACAACATCACTTCCATACAAATACTTTCAGAAAAGACTTTCTGACACTTAAATCTGTACTCAATTTTAACATATTTCCCTTCTTCAGAAACGCTTTCCTTGCCATTGTCAGTCTACATTTTATATCCCCTCTGCGTTTACCATCATTAGGTATTTTGCTTCACAAATAGTAATACTCATGTACTACGCTAAGTGACTCATTTCCTAATCTAATTTCCTCAGCATCACCTGATTTATTTTGAGTATATTCCATTATCCTTGTTTTCTTTTTGTTGATGTTCAACTTATATCCTCCTTTCAAGACACTGTCTATTCCATTCAATTGCTCCTTCATTTCATTTGCCGTCTCTGACAGGATTACAATGTCATCAGTGAGCCTCAAAGTTTTTATTTCTTCTCCATGGATTTTAATTCCTACTCCGAATTTTGCTTTTATTTCCTTTACTGTTTACTCATTATACAGATTGAATAACATTGGGGAAAGGCTACAGCTCTGTCTCATTCCCTTCCCAATCACTGCTTATTTCATGCCCCTCGACTTTTATAACAGCCGTCTGGTTCCTGTACACATTGTAAATAGACTTTCACTCTTTTGCTATTTGATGCCTGACAGCTTCAGAATTTGAAAGAGGATATTCCAGTCAATATTGTCAAAGCCTTCTCTAAGTCTACAAATGCTAGAAATGCTTTCCTTTCTGTAATCTGTCTTCTGAGGTAAGTTGTAGGGGCAGTATTGCTTCACGTGTTCCAACATTTCTATGGAATCCAAACTGGTCCTCTCCGAGGTTGGCTTCTACCAGTTTTTCCATTGGTCTGTAAAGAATTCGTGTTAGTATTTTCCAGCCATGACTTATTAAACTGATAGTTCAGTAATTTTCACACCTGTCAACACTTACTTTCTTTGGGATTGGAATTATTATATTCTTCTTGAAGTCTGAGTGTATTTCTTCTGTCTCATACATCTTGCTCACCAGATGGAAGGGTTCTGTCAGGGCTGGCTCTCCCAAGGATATCAGTAGTTCTAATGGACTGTTGTCTACTTCTGGGACCTTGTTTCGACCAAGGTCTTTCAACGCTGTGTCAAATTCTTCACGTAGTATCATATCTCGTATTTCATCTTCATCTACCTCCTCTTCCATTTCCATAATATCATCCTCAAGTACATCACCCTTGTATAGACGTTCTATATACTCCTTCCAACTTCCTGCTTTCCCTTCTTTGCTTAGAACTGGTTTTCCATTTGAGCCCTTGGTATTCATACAAGTGGTTCCCTCTTCACAAAGGTCTCTTTAATTTTCGTGTAGGCAGTGTCTATCTTACCCCAAGTGATATATGCCTCTATGTCCTTACATTTGTTCACTAGCCATCCCTGCTTAGCCATTTTGCACTTCCTGTTGATCTCATTTTTTAGGCATTCGTATACCTTTTTGCCTACTTTATTTACTCCGTTTTTATGTTTTCTCCTTTCATCACTTAAGTTCAGTATCTTTTCTGTTGTCCAAGAATTTCTACTAGCCCTCAACTTTTTACGTGCTGTTGCCTTTACTATTTCATCTCTTAAAGCTATCCATTCTTCTTCTACTGTATTTCTTTCCCCCATTCTTGTCACTCTTTTTCTGATGCTCTCTCTAAAACTCTCTCAACCTCTGGTACTTTCAATTTATCCAGATCCCATCTCCTTAAATTCCCACTTTTTCTTAGTTTCTTCAGTTTTAATCTACAGTTCATAGCCAGTAGATTGTGGTCAGAATCCACAAATGCTCATGGAAATGTCTTACAATTTAAAACCTGTTTCCTAAATCTCTCTCTTACCATTTATCTGAAACCATCCAGTGTCTCCAGGCCTCTTCCATACATACAACCTTCTTTCATGATTCTTAAACCAAATGTTAACAATGATTAAGTTATGCTCTGTGTAAAATTCTACCAAGCGGCTTCCTCTTTGATTCCTTACCCCCATTCCATATTCACCTACAACTTTTCCTTCTCTTCCTTTTCCTACTATCAAATTGCAGTCCCCCATGACTATTAAATTCTTATCTCCCTTCATTATCTGAAGAATTTTTTTAGACTCATCATATGTTTCTGAAGAAGAGAAATTTGTTAACATCGAGCATACATTTAAGTGTCAGGAAGTCGTTTCTGAAATTTTTTGTATGGAGTGTAGCCATGTATGGAAGTGAAATGTGGACAAAAAAATAATTTGAACAAGAAGAGAACAGACGTTTTGAAATGTGGTGGTACAGAAGAATGCTGAAGATTAGATGGGTAGATCACATAACTAATGAAGAGGTATTGAATACAATTGGGGAGAAGAGAAATTTATGGCACAACTTGACTAGAAGAAGGGATCAGTTGGTAGGACATGTTCTGAGGCATCAAGGGGTCACCAATTTAGTATTGGAGGGCAGTGTGGAGGGTAAAAATCATAGAGGGAGAGAAAGAGATGAATACATTAAGCAGATTCAGAAGGATGCAGGTTGCGGTAGGTACTGGGAGATGATGCAGCTTGCACAGGTTACTGAAGTATGGAGAGCTGCTTCAAACAAGTCTCTGAGCTGAAGACAACAACAACAATGAAGACCACAACAAAAACAACATTTTCTTCAATCTCTTCATTGTCTGTGGAGCTAGTTGGTATATATAATTGTACTAGCGAGGTAAGCATGAGCTTCGTGTCTATGTTGACTACAATAATTCGTTCACTATGCTGCTTGCAATAGCTTACTCTCGCACTTATTTCTTTATTCATTACTGTATCTACTCCTGTGTTACCCCTATTTGATTTTGTATTTCTGACCCTGTGTCCATATGGCTAGAAATCTTGTTTCTTCTGCCACCGAACTTCCCACTATATCTAACTTTATCCTATCCATTCCCCTTTTTAAATTTTCTAACCTACCTACCCAATTAAGGGATCTTACATTACATGCTCTGGTCCATAGAATTCTTTCTCCTGATAACAATGTCACCCTGAGTAGTCCCTGCCCAGAGATCTGAATGGGGGACTATTTTACCTCTGGAATATTTTACCTAAGAGGATGCCATCGTCATTTAACCATACAGTAAAGCTTTATGCCCTCGGGAAAAACTATGGCTGTAGCTTCCCCTTGCTTTCAGCTGTTCGCTGTACCAGCACAGCAAGGCCGTTTTGCTAAATATTACAAGGCCAGATCAGTCAAGCATCCGGACTGTTGCCCCTGCCGCTACTGAAAAGGCTGCTGCCCCTCTTCAGGAACCACACATTTGTCTGGCCTCTCAATAGATACCCCTCCATTTTGGTTGCACCTACGGTACAGCTACCTATACCCCTGAGGCACACCAGTGGCTTGGTGTGGTGTCCCCGCACTCCAACTGCATGCTGATATTGTCGACACCGCAGAGCTGCTACTGCCACAGCTCTTGCAGTGTAGTTGAGATATGATGCATGATGGTGTAGGTCCCCATTGGTGAATGGGAGACAGAAATGCGAACTCGTACGATGGATGCTTCTTCTGATTTAAGACTGAATGATTCATTGCCCAGATGTGCAGTAGTTGTTAAATCTTATCTCATCTGCATCATACACACCACCAATTGCGAGGAAACATTGTAATTATCAGCCTTCTCGTACGTTTTTAGCTCATTGCTATGGAGTTCTTGAACCTGAATGAGGCGAGATCCACAGCTACTCTTTGATCATGTCTGAGTGAACCTATGCCATAATATTTTTAACAAAATGTTCAAAAGTTCTCTTTTCAATTAATGAAGTAGGTATTTTGATATTCAGATTAAATTGTCCCTGCTGAACAGTCGTTGGTTAACTATCATTGATTAAATCACTTAATAATGTAGTCCATGCTTGGTATTTCACTTGGAACAAGCAGTTTATTGTTCCTTGGCCACTAAATACTTTATAACTTTTGCACCACATGCACACGCAGTTAGTTGGTAAATTCAGTTCTATTAAAATTAAGTTTCTTGCCAATTACGACAACTTGACTCTTCAGCGTAATTGTATTATCTTCATGAAGTCGTGTAATTGTGTTCTACTTGAGACTAATTGAGTGTAGTCCTTTGATATACTATCCACTCTTCTTTTAGTTCCAACTATTTGAAAGTCAAGTCCAATATTCACTACTTTCATCAATAAAATTCAATTAACCCATTATCCATGGTTAAGTGTATCTATCAGTTCCTGCCTCTGCTTAGAAAATCATTTTCCGAAGTTCATGAATCACATCACGCAACAAACACTTCTGAACACAAAACAGTCTCGTTGCGTTCCATACTCTCAATAACTAAGACAAGAATTGTTCTCGCATGTGTTTACAGGACGAATGCCAGCAAGGAACTCCTTCTGTGAAAGAGTATTGTAGGCGCATTGAATTTCTTTGTTGCGCTTACAACTCTCTTCCACATAAAAGTTATTTCTGACTAACATCACCTTGGACTTAATTTTCAAGATATTAATTGCAATTATCACTTGGATATATGTCCATTAATTAAATCTGAGGTCTCTTTCTCCTCTTTTCATAACAAAAACTCTCAGTGATGTATAATGTTGTTATCAAAACTTCTTGGTGATAGCTTATCGGCAAAGATGTCGCATTTGCCAAGATAACTCTTCCCTACTTCATATTATGATATTCTGTCTTAATCGACTTTAAGGGGATCGTTGGGGTGTTCTATGGTTCGTGGTGAGAAGGGGGGGGGGGGGGGGGGTTAGTAATTTTCAGTGTGATAGGGTCTGCAGTTTTGGTGAATTTTTTGAACGATTTCATGATGCCTTCAGGTATTTCATGTACAGTTGTACAATTTTGGTCCTAGGCCATTTTCAGTCATCTAAAATGAAAAATTGGATGCATTAGTAACACTTGTGATACTGATATAGGAACAAGTCACATCTATGGGTATACTACACACATTGTAATTTACTGTATGGATGGTTCTTTAGTAGTAAATTATACCATGTATATCCTTGCTCCTGTGACAGCATGTTATGCTTATAAAATACTTAACACTAGGAAGATTATAATTATTTTACAGAAATTTGTTAATTAACTTGCATATGCTTTTTTTCTCAATTATATTTAATTATCATTCATCATTGGTGTAAATATGACTGTATGTAATTTCTTTAAACTAACTTTTAAATATTTGTACCCTTATTGTGGGAGCATGTCATTTTTGAATAGTTGTTACAAAGATCTAATGAAACAGTACTGAAAACTATGAGAGTGAGTAACAACTGCTTTATGTTGTGTGATGTTTCAAATTACAGTCATAATTATTCATGAGTGTAGTGATAACTTTACATTCTATGGTTTTGTAATGCTTTGTTGTAGCACTGGTAAAAAGTTGTCTAGGAATTTCCCATTTTTCAGGTCTGTCTGCTCATTTAAAATTCTGTCTGACTAATCTTTTAGATGGCTGTAAATTTCAATTTCTTTCATTATATCCCGGGTTTTTCCTTTCTGTAACTTATGTAATATTTGAAGTAGGTATTTTGTGGTTTTGTCTTTTAAGTGTGCAGAAAATATGGATGGGCTATTGTCATGTATTCTTTAAATTGTGTGCTAGCTTTCCTTCCTGTTTGTCCAATGTAAAATTTTGAGCATTCTTCACAGTTAATTTGTTTTCAGTCCTGATTGTGAAAATGTCTCTAATTTCCATGGCATGTAGCTCAATAATTATTGTAGATTGTTAGTGACTTCTGTATCTCTGTAGCTGGTGTATAATTTGTATTCTTGAAACATCATGTAATTTTGGTGGAATAATACCTAGGTGTGGCCATACAAGAACTTAATTTTTCTGTGGTTAGTTTGTGTCTCTGGTTAATGTCATTTCATCTATGGGATTGGCAAGTGTTTGATTCATTGTAGTATTGTGTTATATCATCAATTGCAAACTTAATGCATGTTTTTCAGAAACTTTGTCCACAGTAACCTTGTTCACAGCCAGCAGTTCACTAAGTTCATATATTTACATGAAAAAATATCTTTTTAAGAAGTTTAAGACACTTGCAAGGTTTTTTGCAAATTACAGATATTTTGTATAATCTATTTTATAATAAATCATCATTTGCAATTTACAGTTGCTGTAAATAAGTAATGTATCATGTTGCACTATTTCTCTTTTCTTTAATATGAGTGTATATTGTCAGCATTTATGGTAAATTAATGCTATTGCCACATTTTCTTGCTGTCTGTAACCTGAACAGTGTCAGAGAAAAAGTAAAACTTGTGCCAAGTTTTCTGTTGCCATAGGTATCTTGTTTTTGGCTATGAATCACTTTCGTTTGAAAATGCTCCTGATAACACTTGTAGCATATCAGACTCATAAATTAAATGAGAAATGGCAAGCTTAGTATAAAGTTATTAAATTATTGTTCTGTAAAATATTTTACCAGGCATAATGCAACCCCACCATGTGTACTCTTCTCAGGCAGGAGATGTGTTGGTTGCTACTTGTAAGCAGCTGGCAATTGCCCTGACTGTTGTCAAGCAATTAGAAGCTGCTGCAAATGGATGTGTTGGGAGGGCTACGGGGAGTTGTGTATCAGATATACCTAGTTCTGTATCAGAGATACATCAAGTACTATCCACTTTTGTGGATACCATCTCTCCTACAGGAAACATAGGACCCATCATTACTTGTCCACTTGGTGGTGAGTGGCATGTCAGTGATAGGTCTAGGAATCCTCTGCAGTGGAGACAAGGTTCAGGAAGAACTCAGGGTGTTGCACCCATCCACCTGACCCTCAGGTTTGAGATGCTGTCTTCCACTGAAACCAAAACTGAGCCAGTGAGACTTGATTGACCTGTTGAGAAACCTACTGTGTCCTGAGTCAACAGGCAGTAAATATATCAATCATCAGCAATTCAAACATAAGGTGAACAATGGTACCCCTTAGAGAAATTGCAGCAAGGAAGTGGAAGGAACACCAAGTGCACTCAAGAATATAGGACTGTGGGCCTCATTCAGCACATTGGAGAGGCTAATCTGGCAGCCATTAAGGTAGCAAGGTGAAAACAGCTGCAGACTGTTGTGCATTATGGAACAAATGATGCATTTGTGCTCTGAGTTCATACTTGGATCATTCCAGAGACTAGCAGAGAAGGGTGAGATTACTGACTCTGCTCATGGAGTTCCATAGAACTTATCATGGTGCTCAGTTTCTTAATTGAGTGGAAGGCCTGAACCAGAGGCTGCAAATGTTCTGTTACAAGCTAGGCTGCGACTTTCTAGAATTGTGCCATAGGATTGAGAGTTGCTGGGCCCCACAAATGAGTCAGGTGTGCACTACATAGAGGCAGCCACCCAAGTAGATAAGGTGACTCTCCATCAAATCCAGATGACAACAGCTGTAAGAAACTGAGAAGTGTCAGTTGAAAATCCAGAGAAAGGCCCCTTGCAAATGAGAGAAGCTCACATAATATTAGGCACAGAAAGCTGGTTAAAACTGAAAGTTGACAGTAGTGAGATCTTTGGGGAAGATTTAAGCATGTACCAAAAGGATTAGGAAATGGAGGTGGTGTATTTGTTGCAGTAGACAGGATACTGAAATCCACCAAGATAGAAATTGAAGCTGCGTATGGGATTGTCTGGGCAAGACTCAGTAACAAGGGTGAGCATAAAATTAAAATAAGGTCCTTCTTTCGACCACCAGACTCACCTCCTGATGTAATCAAAAACTCTTTTAAACCTCAGTTCACTCATTCATAAGTTTCCTAATCATACAGTAATCGACCAACCATCAAATGGGATAATTATAGTTTTACTAGGGATAATTATAGTTTTCCTAGTGGTGGATGTGACAAGATGCCCTGTGAAACATTACCAAATGCCTTCTCTGAAAACTACCTAGAACAGATAGTTTGGAACCCACTCATGATGGAAATACATTAGACCTAAAGGCAACAAACAGATCTGATCTCTATGAGGTTGAAACTGGTATCAGTGACCACGACACATCAACAGCAAAAATGAATACTGAAGTGCAGTTAAAACAAGTAGGAAGATTTATATGTTCAACAAACTAGACAAAGGAACAGTATTGTCATGTCAGTGAGGAATCGGAAACTTTTGGTTCATAAGTGGAGCATGTAGAAGAGCTATGACTCAAGTTTAAAAGAATAGTTGACCATGCAGTGGATAGATTCGTACCCAGAAGAACAGTTCACGATAGGAGAGATCTTCCATGGTAAACAATCACTGTAAAGTAACTTCTGAAGAAACAGAGGCTACTCATATTAACTATGAAAACATAGCATAGCATAGAGCTATAGATAGGGAGATGCTGAATGAAACATGTTTGGCAGTCAAGAGAGCAATGTGGGAAGTCAGAATATTGTTGAAAGATCTTTCACAAAACCCAAATAAATTCTGATCATATGTAAAGGCTGTCAGTGGCACCAAAGTTAGTGTCCAGTCACTCATGGACAAGACAGGAATAGAAATTGAGAGTAAAAAAGAAAAAGTGGAAGTGCTAACTCTGTTTTGAAATGTTCCTTGACAAAGGAAAACCCAGGAGTATTGCCCCAGTTTATTCCTCATACCACTGAAAAGATAAGTGAAATAAGTGGTAGTGCCAGTGGCATTGTGAAACAGTTGAAATCAATAAAATTGAACAAAGCCCCAGGGCCTGATGGAATCCCCATCAGATTCAATACTGCATTTGTGGTGGAGTTAGCCCCCCTTCTAACTATAATCTTATCTTGGATGGAGAGCTGTTGACAGATGTAGAAGTAACTTCAAATGTACCCCAAGAAGTGATTTGAGTCACATGCTGTTCACTTTTAACATTAATGACCTTGCATATAATACTAAAAGTGACGTCAGACTTTTTGCAAATGATGCAGTGATCTACATGAAGGACAGTCTGCACAAATATTCAGTCTAACATGGGTAAGCTTTTAAAGTGATGCAAAGGCTAGAAATTCAATTTAAATGTTTAGAAATGTAAAACTGTGCACCTCACAAAAAATAATAAATAAATAAGAAATACCATAATATCCTAAGAATATAAAATCAAAGGGCCACAGTTGGAATTGGTAAATTCATACACTTAACAGGGTGTAACATTTTGTAGGAATATGAAACAGAATGATTACGCAGGCTCAGTTGGGGGTAAAGCAGGTAGCAGACTTTGGTTTCTTGGTAGTATACTTGGGGAATGCAATTACTTACAAATCAATCATGCGACCCATGCTAGAATATTGCTGAAGTGTACGGGACTCATACTAAGTGGGACTAACAGGGGGTATTGAATGTATACACAGAATGGCAGCACAATTGGTCCCATGCTTGTTTGACCCATAGGAGAGTGTCACATATGTGTTGAAAGAATGAACTGGCAGACTCTTGAAGATAGATGGAAAATATCCCAGGAAAGTGTGCTAACAAACTTTCAAGAACTGGTTTTAAATGATGACCCTAGGGATACACTACAACCTACTGTGTATTGCACCCATAGGGATAATAGGACAAAATTAGATTAATTACGGCATGCACAGTAGCATGTAAACTACCATTCTTCCTGTTCTCTATACTGGAATGGAACAGGAAAATGTCCAAATGACTGTACAATGGGATGTATCTCTGTTATGCACTTCAAAGTGGTTCACAGAGCATTGATGTAGAGCCACCAGTAGAGTTCCATACAGATATGATCTTCAATTAGTGGTTTTTAATGTGAACTTATGTGAATTAAAGTGTTAAAGGACCTAACAGTAGAGTTTCACGCAGATCTGATCTCCAGTTAGTGGTGTCTGATGTGAGCTATTGTGGATTAAAGCATCTAGGAAAACATAGTATCTGCAACTATTACAAGAGTGAAAAAAACTGAATTGTATGTAGAAATGAACTGGATAACACAAGGCTAAGAAGCAATTCAGTATTAAAAAGAAAAATGAGAAAACTAAAATTGAAGCAGAATTACTGACCGGTACTTCAATTCAGGTATCAAAATTTTTAATACTGCTAGGAAGAAAGGTGGGTCCCCATCTTCCTGTGTTTTCTTTTTACCTTCCACCAACATTCCTTCTCATTCTTTCCAAGAAATCCAGGCTAGCGTTGTGGACTTTTGTATGTGTCTGTTGCCTTGTGAAAGTGAATCCAAGAGAAAAAAGCTCTTTTTTGTTTCAAATCTTTCTAAACAACTGAGGCAGCAAACTGCAATATCTGCCATGTTACTATATTAACATTTAAAGAAAAATGAGGAAAATGTTTAACTTCTATAGTATTATGCTTACAAAAGTTCAAATTCAGTGAATTAATTCCGTTTGTAATCTGTATAAGCATCGAGAGTATTCAAATATCTGAAGCCATTGTTGCCAAGAATTTTGTGTAAATTATTTGCACATTGGCAGTTTTCAAACTCAATTTGAAAAATACAGTGAAAAAAGTGATGTAGCACTTTTCTTAGCAATCAAACCACTCATAATCAATAATATAATGTTTTAGTGTATCCCTTGAATTAACAATGTTAAAATATAAGAGGTAATACAAGTTTAGTTTAAGTTTAGTTTAGTTAATGGTCATTTCTTTTTACACAAAATCAATGTTGTGATTCTCTTCTGCAGGTCTTTGTTCAGACATTTTGTCATCCCTTCCGTATCTGCATTTTAAATCAATTTGTTGTTTTCAGTTACAAGTTTATAGTGAAGCAGGTAAGTATCATTTGGCCACTGTGCACTGTAATGCTCACCAATAGTTTTTGAACATTAACCACCATTGCCTCTGCAACAGGAAAGCCAGTTGGCATTCAATTTGGATGCATAGTTTTGCATTTATTTAAGATATGGTTGTCAAGCTCCCACCCTTACTTCACCTGTACTACAGTGTGTAGCAGTTCCTGTGCTCTCTATCTTGGGTGACAACGCACTCAGTACTCATAACTACAGCTCACAAAATGCAGGTCGTCCTTGCTTTACAATCCTAGAAACAAGGCAGTATGGATGTGAAGCACTATGATTGGTGCATAGACAGTGTAGGAAAGGGGAAAAATGAAATAGTTCTGTTCACATTGTAGGATTTCAAACTCAACGGTATATTCAAAGGCTTCTGTTACAGCAAATGGTTGAATTATGCAAGATTACTTTTCAGTGCATGGCAAGTATAATTCAGTATGACCAAAATTGTCATGAAGCAGGTTTTGAAACTCACCACATTAGTTGTGTTACAAACTAAATCAACAGCCTTTGTGTTCTCATTGCAGGGAAAATTGTGGCTGAAATAAAAGGATAAATTTATGACACTGCATTGCTTCTGAAAGTTCCTGCCCAACTTTGTGGTTGTAAACATTTGGAAATCTTTGCATTGTCTCTTAATAATTATGTTGAGTAATTCATCCAACTGTTTGATTTGGATTTAACTAAACAAATTAGTGATTTTAAGCAAATAGTAAGAATCTTGTGGAGACTTAAAAACCACATAAAATGCAGTTTAACAGTTGGATAGAAGTATCTTTACTTCACACCATCTATCAGCCTTGATGATATTTTACCAGCTCGATATAATTTATGTCATTTAATTTTTTCACCCCTTCTATCTTTCAGTCCAAGGTGTTACAGGAGTTTTATGCTATTACCTACCTGATACAGTCCAATAATAAAAAATTAAAAAATATCTTAAGCCTCAGAGAGGACTTAACCACAACAAGTCAAGCAATGCATAATGAAATGTTCTACAAACGAATACATAGAATATGTTTGCCACTACCATTTTTTTATGATTTTTGCAACCAGTTTTGTAATAACTATTGAATGTGCCTCTGTGATACAATTTGTGAAAAAGTTCCACAGTGATTTGCCAGACTTCTCATAACTTAAATGTTGAGCTTTGGAATTGATCACAGTTATATTTAACAAACTTTTAGAAAAAATAAGACACACTATTGAGAGTCAACAACATTACAAAAGTTATTTAAAATAACCTTAGAGTAACCCATTTCTCATAGTTTGCCTGATCTGCTAGCCACTGACGTGACAATTATCTTTTTGTAAAACTAGTTTTTCCCAGTTTATATTGTTCAAATAACTTAGGGGAATGAAGACATGTGACATCTTTGACTACAATTCATATTCCGATATGTGAACACCCTATAATTTTCAAGGCATAAATCAAAGAAGAGAAATTTAAATGCTCAGTAGGCCGGACTATGCCGACTAAGAACCATAATATAGCATACACAAAAAAGACAACACACACGTAAGCAACTAGCACCACCACACAGCTAAAGATGACTGGTGTCAAAGTTATCAGTAGTGAATATTAATTATCAGTGAGTGAGCAGGAATTGTGGAATTAACTCTTTCTATCTATTGTTTGACCATTGAGGAAGCCGGATTCCAAGCAGAATTTAAACAAAAATGCCTGTCTCTATAAAGTAACTTCCTCATCTTATCTCAACTGCTTCCTTAATAAATTACACTAAAAGCTAGAAGTGCTCACCAGGAATATTTGTGCTGTTATACCCTATAAAATGACAGATATCAAGGCAGTGTTCTGCAATAGTAGTTTTTCTTAACTGTTTTATCTGTGAGAGACACTTATGCTCTATATGTTGGTGTTCCATGGTGTTGTGGCGCTGATGCCCTAACAACTGTATGCTATACCATGACTGCCTGGAATGTGCTAGACATTGGCCTTACAGAAACCAAGATTATCCTTTACAGACCCTAAAAGAGACCTAATCTTGGATAGTGATCGAAAAACACATTTCCCACTTTGTTTCTGTGAAATAGATTCAGCCCTGTTGGAAATGCTATTACTCTCCCAATGATGAGTTATGTGTTATGGGTGTTTAGTGGAGATAATTTAGCCAGTTCAGATGGAATACGGTTATAGGTTTTGCATCTGTGCCCTGCTTGGATACAGAATTTGCACTCCTGTGTAGCCTGAATACTGATACAGCTCCTGAATTGGAGATACTTAAACTATCCAGAAATGCTGATGCTAAGCAGTGCTGAAAGGAGTTCACCTATCATGTTACATGGATATGTCTGATGGTGTATAGCTGCCTGTAAATACAGTGGCATGAGGCAAGGCATGAGGCAAACATGACATTTCATTGTGTCACATGAAGTTGACAGTTGCAACATATTGACCACAATATTATTGATTTTGCTGTGTTTTTAACTTGTTTAGGATTACCCTTGAGTAACTATAGACCTCACTTATCAAAAATATTTATTGATTAGAATTAGGAAACAACATGTTTTTACTTCTCATGCTTGTGATAGTATTGTGGACTAATTTTCATTTTGTGGAATTGGTAGAACTTCAGCAGAAAATAATATACGGCCTATAAATGTGCTCTCTTAAAGCTAGCCCCACAGGACAAGACCAGATAGATTATAGTAATGTAATATGATCAGACTGCAATACCTGTATTATTTTCATTTTTGCAATTTTTATAACAAATAAATGCTCCAATTCCAGAAATTTGCATGCATCAGTACCAGCTATTTGCTAAATGCTGTGAAGTAGCAGCAGTCATCTTTTATCAAGTGGTTTAAAATGTCACTGTTGTTTTTCTTCAGATATTTCTACAATAGAAATCCTGGAGAGAAAGTTTGTGATGGCAGAAAATGAATTACTGAACATCAGATTAGATGAGCGGATCAGAGCTCTTAGAGAAGCCAGGCACGAGCAGGTAAATTTTGTTGTTCTGTTGAGTTTTATTTCAGATTTGTTTGCTGTAGATAGAAAAGTGGAAAATAAAATACAAACATCCTGGAGGAATAGTCTCCCATGAATGAAGGTTTGTTCACAGTATACCAGCTCATACAACTACTAATGATCTTTGACAATAATGTAAATACCTTCTATGACTGCCCATAGCTATTTAGACCTACAATATGGTGCAAAGACAGTCATTGAGTGTTAAATGTCATCTTCAGAGATAATTTTCACTACTGCTTTTGCTTGTTGTTGGAATTCACTGTGTGAGTACATTTAACTGTCAGTCGTACCCATGAAAAGTAGCATTGATAATTACTGTACAGACAACGCTGCTCATGACTATGGAACAAGATGTAGACTGAACTTACATTTACCAAGAAAGAATAGACATAAATGTCAAACAGCATTTTCTACAGAGGGATAGAAGTCTTTAACTGCCAAAGGAGGTTAAAGAAATTGCTAAAACAAATTTATTTAGAAAGGGAAGTAAAGAGTACCTTTTAAGCAATATATTCTATACATTGAAGGATTACTTAGATAAGACATAGTAGGGTTTGGTAAGAAAAGTAACACAATTGAATAATAACAATGACAATAAAACATTTATCATTTCACACTATATTTTTCCTTCTGTTCTTCTTTTCTGCAAAAAGTTACTCATAAAGTTAAACAATGTACATATAATGTAACACCATATCCTCTTTCTGAATTCAACATCTCACTTGTTAAAGAGGGATGCTGACTCAGTTTTCCAGGCTAGCAAATTGGAAGTTTTGGTACACAAAATGGTAATGATGTTAGCTGATAATGTGTGTAGCCTAATGAAGCAATGTACACTGAAGTGACTAAAGTCATCAGATAGTGATATGCTCACATACAGTTGGATGTAGTATCACATACACAAGGTATAAAAGGTGCAGTGCACTCACAGAGCTGTCATTTGTACTCAGGTGATTCTTGTGAAAATGTTTGCAAGTGATTATGGCCACATGATGGGCACTAACAGACTTTGAATGCAGATAGTTGCCGATAGACACAGGGGCTTTCTATTTTGGGAATCAGGGAATTCAATATTCCAAGACCCACAGCATCAGGAGTGTGCCGAGAATATCAGATTTCAGGCATTACCGCTTACCCTCAACAACATAGTGGCCGACAGCTTTCACTTAACTATGAAGAGCAGAGGCATTCACATGGAGTTGTCAGTGCGAACAAAAAAGGAACACTGCATGCAATAACCACAGAAATCAATGTGGGATGTATGATGAACATATCCATTATAACAGTGTGGCAAAATTAGTTGTTAATGGGCTATGGCAGCAGACAACCAATGTGAGTACCTTTGCTAACAGCACAGTGCCTTTGCTAACATTACCTGCAGCACCTCTCTTGGGCTCTGTGACCACATTGGTTGGAACCTACATGACTGAAAAACTGTGACCTGGTCAGATGAGTCCCAATTTAAGTTGCCAAGAGCTGCTGGTAGGGTTAGAGTGTGACACAGACCTGGCAAAGCCAAGAACCTAGATTGTCAACAAGGCACTGTGCAAGATGGTGGTGGATCCATAATCGTGTGGACTGTGTTTACATGGAATGTACTGGGTCTCCTGATCCAACTGAACTGATCATTGACTGGAAATGGTTATGTTTCACTACTTGTAGACCATTTGCAGCCATTCGTGGACTTCATGTTCTCAAATAATGATGGAATTTTTATGGATGACAACGTGTCTTGTCACAGGACCTCAGCTGTTCACAATTGATTTGAAGAACATTCTGGACAATTTGAGTGAATCATTTGGCCAAAAAGATTGCCCAAAGTGAATCCCATTGAACATTTATGGGACATAATCAAGAGGTCAGTTCATGCACAAAATCCTGCATCAGCAACACTTCCACAAATAGGGGCAGCTACAGATGCAGTATTTCTGCAGGGAACTTCAGAAGATTGGTTGAATCCATGCCATGACCAACTGCTGCACATCACTGGGCAAAAGGATGTCCAACACAATATTTGGTGGTATCCCATGACTGTTGTCATCACACTGTGTGTGAAGTGTGTACAGTGACAATAGCATAAATTGTGGGTACTTCATTTGCAAAGTGTTGATTGGTGTTTGAGAGGACCATCTAGCCTTCCACAACCCCACAATACATTCTCAATGAAATTGTGCTTCTTGTCACATTACTGATACATCTACAATTTTCACTGATCCAGAGTGTTGTGAGAAGCAACAGGTCATTGTTTCAGCAAGTCAGATACAGTTGCTTTAAGCTCAGTGTTTTCAAACTCAACTTCTTGTTCCAGTCCTGTCAACAGCAGCACACTTTGATTCACTGCTTTCAATGCACTGTGTGTTTATGTGTCCAAGAAGAATTTAATATTTATGTGCTATGTCTGTAAAGCTAAAATTGTCTTCAACATAAAGGTTGGTTTGAACACCTCATTGCTTTGCTATACCATGCTTGTGTTGCAGTCAGTTTACCCTTGCTTTGTTTTCAACTTTGAAATGATTTACCCATTCAATTGCTGGGTGACTTAGAGTGTAACATTGATTTTGACACATTTTGCAACTTCATATTTTTGTCTTAAATGATTCATTGACTGACGTGAAAGGAGTAGTAACCAACAGAAAAAATTTAGAGCAAAGTGGGTAATGAACTTGCAATCTATGTATTTGTAGTCTAGCATTTACCCACTGAGTCAAATTATGTCAGTGCAGATATCCAGTCTCCTTTTTCCACTATGGTATACATTAACTTGTGTTTTGACTCAGTGATATGGGTTGTCACATAAAATTCACATTCCTTTCAATTTTTTTGTTGTGTGGTTATCTCTTGTTTTCTGGTTCATGTTTTGGAGTGACTTTAGCAATTGCACAACTTTTCATTTTTTGATCTCATCTGTATACTAATCAAGGTTTCTGAGAATTTCTGAATGGATATTTAATCATATTTCTGAATTTATATGTCTTACAGCACTTGTTCTGATAGCTATATGCTCCTCTTTTGTCACAATTATTATTAATGTAGCACTGAATCAGTGTAATGAACATTTTATTTGGTGTATTGAAATCAAAAATAGCTACCTTGTATTTTACTTCATCATTCAAAAAATCATTTAATTGTGTGCTAGGACGTTTATAATAATATTGGTCCAATATCAACATCAGTCTTGTAGGCACTTTATCACCAAGTACAATTTGATGACTATGTACTCTTTGTTTGTATTTGCAAAAGAGAATGAAGTAGCAAGTGTATTGTACAGAGACATTCATCATTACAGTACATGAACCAGTTGTGATTTTTGTAGGGTACAGAGGTGGATACAGAAAAGCCTCAAGGATGGGGTGCTAAAAATATCTCGAGCTACCTTTACTTCTACTGCAATAAATAATAATAATAAAGTCACATGCAAAGTTTAAGAAAGTTTTATTTAAACTGATTATACACACATACAAGACAATGCCATCTTATGACATAAAAAAGTTACAATTATGGTTCTCTTCCTTAAATAATGAATTCTGTGCACCTATTGAGCCATTAAGTCGATCCTCCTCCATTGTTGACCTCAGCCATGCCTTTGTACAGCGCAACGTTGAAAACCTTCTTTCTACTGTAGCAATAGATGAAGGTAGACAAGCAAATATTTTGTTCAGCATGTGCAAAGTAGGATAATCAGATCTGGAACAAACACACAATGCTTGCGTAACAGAATCATGATCATTAAGGGCATTAATGTGTGCTACATAGGAAAATACAACTACTCGATAACTCAATTTATCAAGTCGATTGACGAAAGAAATAAACGAACAGTATGCAGGCTGCCTGACAGGGGCGGTGCAGGTGGCAATGCAGACGGCCCCGCAACAGGCCACTGGTACAGAGTAATCAAAAAGATAACTGGCAGCTGGAAGAAAAGTTACAAATAAATATAAAGGAAATTCACTGAGCACATTTATGAGAAAGTTGAAATAATCATTAATTAAAAGATTTTTATGCTCAGAAAGATTTCTGAGTTCCATCATTTATTGTAGTATTTTTGTCTATTGGTGCATATTAGCAGTGGTAAATATTTATATAATAATATCTAATATGGTACTTGTGGTAAATATTTATTATATTTATCACATGATATCATTATTGTAATTACACAAAAATGACAGTGCCCGTACCTAAAGTTATTATGGATTGTTGAGGAAGAAGCCACTAGCAAAATGTTCTGCATTTCCTAACATGTCACTGAGTTTTTTGATATTGTCATTATATATTATTTTTTCACTAACATCATTTCATGCTACAGGGTGGAGAATTTATATTAGATACAAATTGTAATTTTACTGCATGCTTGTTAAAGTTGGCTTAAGGACAGTTCTCTGTCTCACAGTGACACAACATTGTCTTAAATTTTTCTGAGAACTTTTGAATATTTCCCAGTGGGGATATGGACAGTGCAATAATTAAAAGTGCACTGCTGGTAACATCACCTCGTGTTTACATGTTTACTTGTTTTACTCTGCATGATAACTAATTGTGTCTATAATTTTGAATTTATGATTAGTTTTCATATATATAATTATTTCTCCTTTCTCTATATTGCTTGTACAGTAGGAAGTTGCTAATTTGTAGAACATTCAAATGTAACATTTGCGTCCCTGTATTTAAACAACGCACTGACAGGTACAGTACATAAACTGGTTTTTCCCTTTCCAATTCATTTAAGAAAACAATAAGATTGTTAAGTTTATTTTTCAAGCCTCTAGCATTTTGGAACACAATGATAGATATATGCTCCAATTGAGAACTTCAGTTATTTTGATCTCTACTGTACTGCCTACTGCCTGTGTGAGTCAAGAGGTTAACTTAAACCTCCTAAATTTTCTCATGTAAATTTTTGCAACCTCTGCCCCCCCCCCCCCCCCCCCAATCCCCCGTATATTCTCTGTCAACATTTTTGTTGGGATGTTCAATGTACAATGCTTGAATGAGTTAATGATCAAATTCAAAATAATTCATAGTGCATTAAAAATTACTATAGTGCCCAAACAGATTTCTGCTTCTTTGAGCGTCCTTTATGTCCTGCCACACTTTGATACTATACTCTGAGAGAATGAGTACTGTGTGTGTTTTGTGTTTTATCATACATAACGATACAGGCTTGACAGTCTTCTTGTGTAAATAGTCTATTTGTTCACTTTGTACTGTTTAATAAATTTTTTATGCTATTATTATGTCTTAGCTTCTATTTTGTGGCATGTGATTTAAGTATGGTCTTGCATGAACTGAAAAGCAAAACATTCTGAAAAAAAAAAAAAATTGATGAAGTTTGTAGTGCACTTTGAGTTTCATTTGTTCAGTTTGAGCAATTATTTTTTCCAGATGCAGTGGATTCATTATTATGAAGATGAAATTATAAAACTCAGGGCTGAAGTAGCACACACAGAACAAGTTGCTAATGCTCTGCCTAAGACTTGTGGTTCTCGTCTGCAGCTAGAACCATAACAGAAAATACCACAAGAAAGTCTACGCAAAAAAGTAGTAAAATGAGACAGTTGTAGCTGAACACTTCCTCATGAAACCTGAAAGCTAATACAGACCCGCACTGATGTTTTCTGGGATAACTAAACTATCTTATTTCCGATTAGTGTCAGTAGCATATAATAATATTGTATCAATTGTACCTACTTGCATTTGCAATTGTGGACAGCCATATTTCTACAGAAATGATGTGAACAACACTAATATGATAGTTGTGAACCAAGCATGGTCAGATACAAATGTTTAACAGTTGCTGTAATATTAATCAAAATAGCTCTGAAACTTCAGCTAAGCACTAAACATAGATTTTGTTTTACACATTGTGTTTAAATTCTATGAAAATATCTGCTTAATATACTTCAAATACCAAAGATATAATAAATATTTGTTTGTTACTTTTCTAAACATTGAAACAATTCATTTCCCATTTGTATCAGATTAAAATATGGACACTATTGTTATTTAGTTGTTAGAAATAGTCTGAATACATTCCCCAAGAGAGTGAAATTGATAATGAAACATGTTTTGCCTACAAGTCAGTGTTAATATAATGTAACTAATAACATCAGAGAAATTTCGTTGTAAGGTGGTTCTGTAATAGAATTTAAATCACCTTGAAGAATTAAGAAATAGACATTGATAGTAATACATTATTTTTATGGTGCAAGTGGAAGTGTAAAAGGCAAAGCTTTGAGAGAATTATAATATTGGTTTACCTTGTTGTGTGCTATAATCAATAAACTATGTGCCTACACTGTGAGAATGGTATGCCATTTTATGTGTACACAACTCTGCAAGAAAGGAAAGTGCTCGATAAACAATGTACAAGATGTTTCACAATTCCTATTACTGGCTTCTGAGGACTTTATAGGGAACTTAGTAGATAATGGTTTGATAAGCAATGCACATCAAGAAATGTACTGTTTGATGTAAAATAAGTTGGAAGATTGGATCAGTTTCAAATCTCTGGCTTCATGGCACATACACAGTAGAGCAATTGGGCATGAGTGCTCTTGGTGACTCTACTGTTTGTTGCACAAGGTGTATCTGCGATGCATGCTTTCATCCACATGTTCCACAAACACTAATGCTTGTCCATGGAGTGCCACTGTCAACCCTCTTAGTTGCGAGCATACCAGTTTCTTGCAGCTATTGATGTATTCTGATGAAAATGGTATGTGATGGACTGAGAGGAACCAGAAAACATTCTCAATATATGTGTTGTGCACCTCTCCCATTACACATTGTATTGTGAAGTGAGAGATTTGAATGATCTGATCTTCAAATTTATTTTATATAAATTATACATTTCTAGGCATCAATTTCTTCTTAAAACATTATCTACTGACTCCCCTCTACAATATTTAGAAATATGTAATAGCAATTGTGAAATACAATGTGCAGACAGTTATCATCAGCATTGTAACTATCAATCATAGTACTGCTGGCATTAGTGAATGCTCCGTAAATATGCTCAGGTTCTAGCTTTTGTACTATTCAGTGTGTCATAAAATATTTGATCAGCATATTGACTTTGTCATATAAATTTGTAATCAAATAAACTTTGGTAAACATTAAATAACAATAAAAGGGAAAAATATTTCAGGGAAGGTGTCAATTTCTCATAGAAGTAATAGTTAAAATCAAGCAGTTGGCAGCTGTGAGTTAAAGATTGTGCTTCAGTCTGTTATTACGAGGGCGAGTCAAATGAAAACCTTAAATTTGTAATAACAAATTTAAGCGTGCTACAAACAGCATGCAGAATGGCCTGTAGGTGGCAGCATAGTGCAGATGCACACATACCATCACAGTATCAGTATAAAGATGGCTGCCCCACTTGTGACTTGCCCCAGGGAAGAACAGCATTCTGTTATTCAGTTTTTGCGTAGTGAAGATGAATGAATATGCATGTTTGTCATAGCAGGAAGCCTACGAATGGAGTGGGAAGTTCACAAATGGTTTGACTTCAGTGGAAGGTACTCCTCATATAGGTTAGGCACAATGAGTTGTGAATCCACAGGACATTGCAGCAGTTGAAGCCATAGTGAAGGAAAACTGCTGAGTGACACTGAATGACATTGCAGCATCTTTACAGATTAGTCTTGGGTCAGCAGCACACCACACTGTGTATGATGTGCTCCAGTTTCACAAAGTGTCTGCAAGGTGGGTGCCATGGCAGCTGACTCCTGAAATGAGAGAATGATGTGTTGATGCTTGTGAAGAACTTCTTCGGTGCTCTGAACGAGAAGGTGATGGCTTCCTTGCAAGAATGGATGTGGATGGAAATGAAACCTGGATTCACTTCCACCAACCAGAAATGAAAAGTGTGTGCAAGGAATGGTGCCATTCCTCATCACACAAGCCAAAGAAGTTTTGAACAGAACCATCAGCAAGGAAGGTTATGCTGACTCTCTTTTGGGACAAAAAAGGCATCATTTTGGAGCATTACATGCCAGAGGGACCAATGTCACCAGTGCATCATACACAGATCTCCTAAAAAAATCCTTTTTGGCCTGCAATCAAATCAAAGTGGCGTGGATTGCTGTCAGCAGGTGGCCTTCTGCAACATGACAATGCAAGGCCCCACACTGCCCGTACAACAGTTGCACCAATCACAGACCTGCGTTTTGAGTGTCTTCCTCATCCACCATACTCACCAGACCCTGCCCAAAGTGATTTCCACGTTTGGACCACTCATAGATGTCGAAAAGTGATACAGATTTATGCCACTTCTGCAACATAAGTAATATTTAAAAAAATATTTAAGGTGGTTTTCATTTGACCCATTCTCGTAGTAATACACGGTGAGTAACACATAGGAGTGAGCATTCAGATGTACAGAGCAGAATTTTTATTCACAGCAGACATTGCCCCCTCCAATTCAATGACTTTGGTGCAGATTTGCCTGTGAAGCACACTGCAGATGTTGAATCTCAATACATCTCAAGTTCAGACAGATCTTGTCCAAAATTACTGTGTATGCTGTTTACTTACATCATGAGTACCTTAATTCCAACTTGTTATTTGGAATGAAATTGGCTTCAAGCATTTTGCTTGTTTGTGACAAGTTTCTGGGATCAGATTTTGTTTTTTTATTATTTATTTAAAAAATGAAGGACAGACTTATAACTATCTTTAATATTTTATACTACATGTAATCACATTCCTGAGCCTTTACTGACAAAATGTGCTACAGTAACATTAAAAAATGATTTCATAGATCCTGAATACCACTGAGTCTCCCCCCCTCCCCCCCCCCCCCCCCCACACACACACACAAGAAAGAAGTGGGGAAAAAACAACAACAACACTACCACCACCACCAACAACAACAAAGAATTTGGAGTTTTGACATGCAGCAATTTTTACCATAGGCTTGCTCATTACTATTTCTCAATTTATTAATTCATTTTTATCTTTCCTATAGACAAGCACACAAAAGTATTAAACAGTTTAACATGTTTATTTTGTGGATTTTATCCACAAGTGCCCACTACATATTCCTTAACAGATGTTACATTAAAAATTCAGAGAGTCTAATAAATATACAAGTGAGCCCACTAACATTAAACAAATGCTAATATTAACACCTGGATGAAATTCAAATAATGGAAGGAACAAAAATAACAATTTACCAATAATTGAGTCATTGAGTGGTCAATGAGGACAGACAATAGTAACTTACTACATTGTGCAGGCACTCCAGCTTGGTTGCATGTGATGCAAAATGAAGTGGAGTGGAGAATTGGGAGCAGGGGAGAGAACAGAGGAAGAGGGAGACTGAGGAAAGGATGATGTGCATATAGAATGATGGAAGTAGGGGTAAGGGAATGTGGGAGGAGGTTGATTTAGGAAAGATAAATTGACTAAAATCCTATCAATATTTTAATATTTTGGTGGAAATAGCATCATTGCTAACAGAATTATCATTTTTAGTGATGTGGTTAATTCTGTAATCTGCTGGGAATTGTATTTTTGAAACTAATGTCTGTAAGGGGTGCATACAGTGTTTTCACAAGTAAGTTTAATGCATACGCATTTGGCTCTTTATTTTTAATAAGGGGAACTCCCCACTGCATCACCCTCAGATTTAGTCATAAAATGGCCCAACGGATAGCCCATCAAAAACTGAACACAAATAAAGCATAAAAACAAGAAGAAGGTGTACTGGAGTTTGAAAAAAGAAGCAAAACAGAAACAGTGAATGGTCAAAGCTCAAGGTGTGTAACATCGAACGACTTGCAAGAACCACAGTGTTGTGGTTGTGTGTCACGATATTGACTGCAAAGTGGGAGATCTGTGTTCAAACCTCCCTCATGCCCCCTTTTCCCCACAAATTTGTGAACTGTCCATTATGTCATTGAAGTGTCTGTTCTTCTGTAGTCTTGGCAATTGTCATACTATACATTGGTTATAAAATATGAGTCATATGGTAAGGATATATTACCATTGCAATCAGATGTGATGAATGGTGAGAGCAGTCGAGATGGCTCATAAACCTCTCACAGAAATGAAAACAACAAATAAATAGATGCGAACTACATTACAACAAAGGAATCCAAGGGTAAAAACTTCCAAAATAGAACACTCAAGGCATGACATGTGGTACTTGTGTTCAACGAATAGGATATACATATGTCTGGAGGTCCCCTCATTACACATTGCTGTTACAAATGAACCTCACACCATGATACTGACACAAATTTGAGTACAGTGAACAGACAGACACCACATCAATGACTGGATAGACAGTTCTTCTTCTTTTTCTTCTTTTCTTTTTGGGTGGTGGGAGGGGGGCAATAGGGCATGAGTGAGATCTGAACCCAGATTTCCCCCTTCAAAGTCCAACACCGTGACCATGTGACCATGACACCACGAACATTCAAAGTTGCTTGATGTTGCACATATTGATCTTGGATCATTCACTGTTTCTATTTTGCTTCTTTTTCCACTGTTCAGTACATCATCTTCCTATTTTCTTGCTTGATCTGTGTTCAGTTTGACAGGCTATCCAGTGGACTATCTTACTGCTAAATCTGAAAGGGGTGCAAGGGGGAATTTTCTTTGTGAGTGCAGTGTTTGCAGCCACTCTCAGGAAATAATCACTGAATTAGATGACCAATGATTTGAAAGTATTACCATTTCTGCCAGTTCCATTTCATCTGATTTGCTAGTTTCGTTTATCTTGTGCTTAATAATATTCCAAATACTTTTTGCCTTTTTCTGGAAGTATTTTATGTTTTGAAAATAATTCACGAGTTTTACTTTTTAAAGACAGACAGAGGGCTCAGCAATACTGGTGATATGGAGTTTCAAATCTTGATTACTGCTTGTTCCCTGAATTGTGTAGGGCTCTTTTTTCCTAGCACAAAACAATGTAATGCCAAGACTTGTCCACTACTCATTCTTGCTGCTTTTCAGTTTTGATCTTATTTGTTCTATGGGAAAACAAGACCCAAAGTGGTATAGGAATATGTTTAAGAAACAGTTAAGTTTTCTATCAACACCGGCAGTTTCACAAGTTCTCTAGAGCATTCTTCCCATAATTTCTCTCTAAACATTGTGACTGATTCATTGTTTATGATTCTATGATACTATACTTTTCTTTTATGATCTGTATACACCTGGTGAATAAATTGGATTGTTAACATTTGACCACCATGATCAGATAAACCATTGACTATTGCTTACAAGCATGTCTGAAACAACAGATACAGTTGATGATCCACAGCTGTATGAAATATTTTAAAAATTAGTTCGCTGACTGAGAATTTACTGATATCAGCTGTATTACATATAGATCTTGGTCCACTAAATTCATCACCTGATGTTTTCCACATTACATCAATTTCTGAAACAGGAGAATGAGAGAAATATTTGAGACCACTGTTATTATGGTTGTGTGCTGACCTAGGCTTGAAATATATACATTCAAATCTGAAAGAACAGACACTGTTGACAATCCAGAGCTCCAAAAAATATTTTCCCAGTAGATGAACAACAGTACATGTTCTTCCAGGCCTAGCAGCCTAGACAGACACACAATGATAACAACATTGGTCTTGATTTCTAATTGTCCCATTCTTCCTTTTGGTATATAAACTGTGTGAAATATGGAAGTTTCGGACAGTCTGGGGAGTGTGGATGCATAACAGAACTTGCTAAGACAACCAAGTGTGATAAGCGGAAAATCCAGGTTCAAGTCTCAGTTCAACATAAATTTTCATCTGCCACTATTGAGTAGTAGAACTATGCCTAATACAGCTGATGTCAAGAAATTCTCATGCAGCAACTTAATTTTGAAAACAGAGACTGTTGATTTTTACAGTTAAACCATTGCAAGTTGTTAGGCCTAAAAACTAATTCTTAATAGCAGTTGCACTATGTCATTCAATTCATGTAGGGAATTTTGCTTGGAAAGTATTCCAAAGCTGGGCAGCAACAACTTTAGGTGTCTTCAGACAGTACTATCTGACAAAAAATGAACATGTAAAGTCTCTGAAAACAATGATTTTCCAGTTAAGACTGCAATAACTTATTAAAACAGTTTTAACTGTCTAATGAAGCTTCCCACCAGTCTGTAAACTGTCAATACTACAAGCAGGTGTGTTTCCTGAAACACTGTTGCGGCACACCATTCAAAAACTGTCCAACACAATATTCGCTAACCTGAAAGACCTTTGACTTAAATCCATCTTTTACATACATAGCCACTCCCCTTTTCTTTGTACAGATTGTGCAGTAGTATGATATTAAATTGTATCCATCAAGGGGGACCTGTTGGGTTTCAGTGATTTTCTTGTGATGTTCTCGTACACACAAGTCTGCTTAAGTCCACATACCTTTTTATTTTCCTGAAAGGATATGAGAAGTTCATCTGTTTTTAATTGTAAATCTGGTATTTTGATCCAAACTCAAAATGCAATTTATTTAATAACCTTGCTTTGTCCAGAATTTGGTTGTAATAGTATGTGTATGGACTGTAACTACATTTATTCTGCAGCTCTTTCTTTCAGATGAATTTACCCTAGAGGTGGTATAATGAACACATTGGAAATTGCTATGACAGGATGGATCCTGCTTAGGTCAGACTGGATGTCTGACGCAATTCACCATTAAGGTAGCCTCTAACCAGATGCATCACTTGCACTCATGTGGTGTATGTTCCTGGGTTTATAATATCACTCAAAGAGTGGCATGATATTCACACTAGTGTGAATAGCATTCTCAGCAATATGCCTGACCATCCGCAATTGTATAATTGATGTTATGGTCCAAAATGTTACATGCACTCGGTACTATCATTATGTGATCTTATTTTCCAAGACCCTTTACTGACACTAAATCACTGATGATGACAGTGAGCCCTACACTTGGCTTAAAAATACTAATTACCTAGTAATCACTTCTCAAGGAGATCTAAATCAATTCTGACGTTTTCCTCCTATGACTACCACCCAACAAAGAGACCAACAAAACCTTTCTAGTCTTCTTCAGACTTTTCTTCCTACACTAAGGTTGCACCTTACACCCTGTACTGTCAAGACTGCTTCAGAACGTTTTGGAATATCAGTGCTTTTTCTTTCAGTCTATAAAACATTGGAGCTATTGGAGGCAACCAAACTGAAGCAATCAAACTTGTAATTTAGCTAGTGTTTAATATTGTCAGTTTGCTGTTTCTTGTTTCTCTGATGTTTCAAATGGTATATCTGTACCTCCTCTTGATTGTTATAAATTATATTAAAATTATTTTCTTGTAAGCATTGCTCTCTTGATGGCTGTGCAAATACAACTACGGCAAGCTCCCAATCATCCGGGTTAATGTGGACCTAATATTGCAAGGATAACTGAAAAATCTGGATAATCCAAAATATAAATAAATGTTTTCAACGGACAAGGGCACCCATATGGTAGGGGAGTGTGGGGGGGGGGGGGGAGGGGAGGGCCTAGACCTAAGGATGTGGAGTATTTTTAATATTTCGGATGGTGAATGTCGAATTGTAAGTAGTCATAAAAAAAGTTCGAGTTTTGGTCCTGTTGCATATCTGTGCAATACCAACATTTAAATCAGTTTCTTGAAAGAACTGAAATTTTACTTTCATTGAGAGCTATGCCAGAGCTATGACCACTCCACTCCCTTGCCCCTGGATATGGATGCCCTTGCTGGAAGTTGCTATTTAATTTATTTAAAAAGCATACTACATGTCACATCTGAAAGCCCATATGCATTTTTTTCTTGTCAAACAATACATTGGATATTACCAACCTAATCTCCTAGGGAGAGGCCTACCCCATCATAGACAGAAAATCAACACAAACATGTTCCAAGACTAGAGTCCTCTCATTTACCTAAGGAAAAAAATGCAAAACAGCAGAAAATTATTTCAGTGATGTGTGGTGGTGGGATTGGGGCCCATATCATATTTCACTAGTAAATCATGAGTCACATGCTAACAGTGTACTCTAAATGAAATTTTTCACTCCAATTGTAATAGAATATGTCAGGCTCCATATTTTTATATTTTACTGGATAGTTGAAAGCTTTCTGCACTTTGTTTCTGGATTGTACTAGACAATCTGTGTATCACTGGTAGTTATTGTGTCCGTAACAATGCCAAAAATTTTCATTATCAAAGAGTTGAAGCATTTCATACCATCAGAAATTAGAGATCATCTGGATTTCTGTGTCCTCTTATGCTGCACAATGCAGTGAAATCTTCCAGATGTTGTGGAACTCCCAGATTGATTACCAGAGGATACCAATTGATTATCAAAGGAAACTACATTTAATTTTATGCTTTGCTGAGCTTCTACTCGTATACAAGTCTAATTTTTTTGCAGGTGGAAAACAGTTTATGGTGTGTGCCATTGGTAGCCTCACTTCTGTTTTCGTGGAGAATGTCGACATTTCTCAAAGGCAGAAAATTAAGCAGAACTATTCTCTAGAGCTCAATAAGTTTCATAGCTATCATAAATCACTGCACAAGAATATTCCTTACCCATCTCATAACAATAACAGCCAGTGTACCAACACCAAAATGTTTGCTTACGGAGTATATATGATACAACGTTCAGCGTATGATAGCAATGGTAAAGTTACCGATGATAGTGACACTAAAGTGTAGTTACCAAATCAGCCTTCTGGAATTTCTTCACCAAATAGGATGCAGTAAATATTCTAGGATTTAAACCAAGAAACACTGCCAACATGAGAAATTTGGCGTTAGATATCCTCAGTGTAGCAAAGCAACAGCAAAAGTCACTCAATATAAACAAGTCATCTGGTCCCAACTGTATACCAATTAGGCTCCTTTCAGACTATGCTGATGAAATAGCTTTATTTTTAGCACTCAGTTATAAATGCTTGTTCAACAGAGGATCCGTATCTAAACATTGGAAAGTAACACAGGTTACACTAGTACACAGGAAAGGAAATAGGAATAATATGCTGAGTTATAGATCCACATCACTGACATTGATTTACAATAGTTTTCGGAACATATTCTGTGTACAGATATTAAGAAACGTCTAAAAGAAAATGATTTATTGACACGCGGCCATTACAGATTCAGAAAATACCATTATTTTGAAACACAACCTGCTCTACTCACACAGGGTGATGAGTGCTATCGACAGAGGATCTCAAGTTGATTCTACGTTTATATATTTCCAGAAGGCTCTTGACAGCATTTCTCACACAACGCTAGTAATCAAACTAAGAGCCTTTGAGGTATTACCTCAGCTGTGCTACTGGATTCGTCATTTCCTGTCAGAAGGCTCACACTTCGTAGTAAATGGTGGGAAATCATCAACATAAACAGAAGTGATATCTGGTGTCCTCCAAAGAAGTGCTGCAGGCCATCCGCTGTTCCCAATCTATATACGAGTAAACAATTTGAAGACAGGCAGTAAATAAATCTCCACCCGCGGTTCCTTCCAAAGTCAAACGCCTTTGGATAAAAAGTCGCTTCTCCCGAACGATATATTGTTAAATTAGATCCATAGAAAGTGTGGAAAAGGCGAACCAAAGAATGGGTTTTACTGGCATAACACTTAGAAGATGCAAAAAGTTGACGAAGGAGAATGCCTGCATTACCTCCTCTTCTTTACCACTGCCGTGCTATATCTTTTTTATTACTGCTGTGCGATATGGGACCCTTGTTAGATAAGGTTGACGGAGGACATCGAAAAAGTTCAAAGAAGGGCAGCTCATTCTGTATTCTTTCGAAAGAGCGGAGACAGTCATGGACGTGATACGCTAGTTTGGGTGGCAATCATTAAAATAAAGGCGTTTCTCGTTACAGTGAGATCTTCTCACAAAATTTCAGCCACCAACTCTCTCCTCGGAATACGAAAATATTTTGTTGACTTCCACCTGCATAGGGAGAAATGATCAATTATTATAGCAAAATAGAGAAGTAGTCAGAAAGTGAAACTTCCTGGCAGATTAAAATTGTGTGCCAGACCGAAATCTGAGCTACCGTACCCAAGCACGACTGACGACCCGTCCTCAAAGCCGTTATTCCGTCAGTACCTCGTCTCCTACCTTCTTAACTTCACAGAAGCTCTCCTGGAGAATTTGAAGAACTAGCGCTCCTGGAAGGAAGGATATTGCGGAGATATGGCTTACTCACAGCCTGAGGGATGTTTCCAGAATGAAGTTTTCACTGTACAGCGGAGTGTGCGATGATATGAAACTTCCTGGCAGATTAAAATTGCAAGGTCTGCAGGACAACTTCTGTTAATTTGGAAGGTAGGAGACGATGTACTGGCGGAATTAATGCTGTTTAAGGACGGGTCCTGAGTCGTGCGTGGGTAGCTCAGATGATAGAGCACTTGCCCGCGAAAGGCAAGGGTGCCGAGTTGGTCTTGGCCGGGCACACCGTACTAACGTTTTTCGGACGACAAGAGACAGTGTGGTATTGGGTTGCAAGGCTCACACGTCTCTCAAGTCAGTTAACTTGCACGTTGTGTGTAGCCGATCCTCTTCTCTGGGTGATCAGCTACGTCGATCTCCCAAACGTTTCTTCTCCGAAGACTATAGCTGGTTAAAGGAGTTTATTAAACTACTTTGCTATCCTTGAAATAATTTGGGTACTCGTAGAATACTTTTCAGTTCAATCACTTTATATTTTCAACTTCCACAGACAACAACTTCTGCAAGCTAACTTAGTCCTTAAACATTAGAGTCATTTACGCATATTCATATATCTTGGGTTTGATAACCAAACAATTTATGAACATCATACATGTGTCTTGCTTCGTTCACAGCTAAGACATGAAGTAAGTGAAAAGTCTCTAGTCTCAAGCGAGTCCAGTACGTGAATGTACACAGAAATCTATATTCAATTGTTCATTAGTGTTTTTATAATCAAAACAGACACTAAAGAGCACAGAATGCTACATAAACTTTTCTTGTTCTTCTATATCCGTACATCGAAACTCTGTGGACCGTGCAGCAGGTACTTGTCTGCCGCCGTTCGGCCACCCGGTCCACCTTTTTCTCGTAACTGTTTTTCGACCAGTACATACAAATAGGCGATGCGCAGTTTCGCGCATTCGTTTCTCCCACTCACCTCTAAAATATCGGGTGTTCGAAACGGTGGAAGACCGAGTGGTTCTAGAATTTACCCCGAAATTCTCGAAGCACTACACAGTTTTAATCTGCGAGAAAGCTTCATATCAGCGCACAATCCGCAGCAGAGTGAAAATTTCATTCTTCAGCCTGGAAGTGGTTTGTGAGCCCTCTGCCAAGTGCTTAATTGCGAATCACACCGTCATGTGAAAGTATATATGGAGGGTAGCACTGACCCAACTATAAATTAAAATTAATTCCAGTTCCTCAATCCTTCCAAATTTTACAAAAGGTTTCCCTTGGATGTAAGTCAGATGCCAGAATTGGATCTGTTTCCAGTTACCCCCAAACGGAATCTGTCACTGTCTCAATCCCAGCTTTCTGGGATCTGAATAGAAAAATCTAATTTTGGGATAGCCTTCTCCGCGTTCTTGGACAAGGAATTACAGCTGTGAAAAAATGAAAAAAAGGGCTAGAGGTATACAGTTTTTGTGCTGACATACTTATTAGTAGTGACCAGCACATTAATGTGTTTGTTGACGAAGTGTAATGGCAGTGTGAATACTCTTGCCAAGGGTAATGGGCTGTGTGCCTGATTGTGAAAGTACTTGTGCTATGTAATGTAGTGTTTGTGACGCTTTGTATGGTTATAAATTTGAAAGGGAGGGAAAGCACGAAAATTTGTGCTTATTCCTCTCAAAAATGATCTAGTGGCCTCGGAGACCAAGAGCTCATTAGTACTTACTCAAAAAATGGCTCTGAGCACTATGGGACTCAACTGCTGTGGCCATTAGTCCCCTAGAACTTAGAACTACTTAAACCTAACTAACCTAAGAACATCACACACATCCATGCCCGAGGCAGCTTTCGAACCTGCGACCGTAGCAGTCGCACGGTTCCGGACTGCCCGCCTAGAACCGCGAGACCACCGCGGCCGGCTAGTACTTACTGATCAGTCCAGTATTGTCATGCCCTCACTCTACGAGACATTGCAGCTGCGTTTGGAGCTTAACTAAATACTGTCGCTCATGAGTTGAGTATATCTGTGCAAGAAATATCCTTCAACCGTGAGAAATCCAGCTAGTTATCCCTGGTCAGTTGACGTGTAGTTTAACAACTTCAGTCACAGCTGAGAAACTGGATATGGTTGGTTTATTGCTGCAGTCTAAAAGTGTTCGTACCTTCTGCCTTGATAATTATGATATACCTGGGGTCGGGATAATCATCTAGCAGTCTCAGATAAAATAATGCTTTACGCTGGTTCCACTTGCTTGATAGATTCGTTACTTAAATAATGCCACAACTTTGTTCACTGTTGAGAGAAAAATCGAGACGTCCTGTGATGAAAAGTGGCAACGTGTACGGCCTTCATGACCTGTGTCTCAGTGTTAGAGGTCAAGATTGGTAAACTGTATATTTTCGTAGCATGTGCTCCACAGTGTATAGTCATATGCTGCTCAGCCATTACTCGCCAGATGTGCTAAGTCTTGCGATAAACAACTGAGTTCCTGTTAAGCCTGTACCGTGTCAGTTTTAGCTTTGTACATCCAGATTGCATTTTAATAGCAAAGGGATTCTAAAAAGACCTTCCGAGAAAACTCACCAGTGAATATATTACAGCATGTACAGCAAAGCATTCAGTCTGATATTTGCTTCAACAGAAAATACTATTCACAATCCTAAAGTTTCCTACATGTATTGATAACGATCGTCACATCTTACAATTTATTCAGTACCTTCAGTTCAGAAGTGTATCGAGTCAGTCATAGAGGTGCTGCCACTCTTGAAACAGATCCTGAGGGTCCTTTTTGAATATCCTGAACTATATTTAATCTTCATCTTTTCAATTTGATTTTCTTCTTGGGAAAGCAGAAGGAACTCACATGCAACTATTTCGCTAAGTATGAGTTCTGAGGAGCAACAGTCATCTCAAAGAGCCTCACTCATGGTGAAGTACTCAATTATTCGTGCACCACTTCTCAGAATGTTTCTCGCGCTAGCATAAGACTTCTTAAAATACCGTTACCTTTTGAAATGCTTTATGGAGTATTTGATCTGCTGTGACGGACGTCTTTGACAGTTCCGCCAATACAAACAAAAGCAGATCAGCATTGGTGGGTCTGTCGTGCTATTCAGTTGACAACTTTTTGATTTGAAGGAAAAGGTCTCTTCAATCGTGGAGACTGGTGCTTAGTAGCTACGAATAAAATTTTCATCGCTAGTGACAATTTCTGAAAGTAAGTTTGGATCCTCATGAAGCTGTTTAAAGTGCCGTATAGTCTTCAAGGCGCCGCTGCTTGCTTTCATATTCCATGCATTCTAGAATAGTTTGCGGAGCAGCACAACGTGCTGGTCATGCCAAAAGTCTTTGAAACGTACTGCACTTGAGTCCCAGGGCTCTACAGGGGTTTCCGACGGTTTGTGCACCATCTGTGGTCGTCTAACTATATTGTTCGATAGCCAATACTGACATTGTAGGGAGACGCCTCGGGCCGCATAGGTAGATGAAGGGGGAGAGGGTTAGTCGGCCGGAGTGGCCCAGCGGTTTGAGCACAATCTGTCGATACGCATGGAAAGGCCATATTTTTAGAGTAGCGGTAGGAACGACTACATCGAGACCCGAAAACGGAGGCCTAGGGCTGACAGACCTTCGGAGGAAAAACACTGCCCTCTTCATTAAAAGAACGCTAAAACTTATAGAGACGCAGCCGAACAGCATATAACTACCGCTCTATTTGACCTTCTGAAACCCGAAAACATGCAGCCGCCTGTAGATGTTCACAACATAAATTATAACCTAAAGCATATTTTATGTAGAATTAAGCTACTTGACATGCATTTTAACAGACAAAAATAAGAGGACAAGTAAATATATAGTAGAGAAGTTACAATCACACGAAAACCAAAATAAAATGGAGCTGAAGTATCTCAACAAAAACTGGGAAAAAATATGGACTAATATAAATAACAAAACACTGACTACGGAAGTGCAAGCGTCATGGTAGAGAGTTGTCAACAACATTATTAGTACCAATGAAAAACTGTATTCAATAGGACTAGAAGCAACCAACGTGTGCCAAAAATGTCACAATTTGGACTCCTTAAAGCATCGCTTCATCTGTAATGGATACAAGAATATTTGGAATGACATTGTATTGCAAGTCGCTTTTCTAAAACGGACCGATGGAAGAGAAATCACACTAAACGATATACTCTTCCCACAAGAAATTTCCTTTCCACCACAAAAAACAATGTCATCCTGTGGCTATTCGGAAATTTTTTCAATTATGTTGTTAACAACAAAGGCAGTGACAATATACTAGAATATCGAGAATATATGAAAGACGAATACTTCAAAATATACCGGAACAAAGACCATAAAAAGAAGTTCGGAAATATGATGCAAATTTTGTTTCAGAAACAAGGTATCGGTTAATACCTAAATAATACGAAATCGACCGAACAAGATAGACTGCCAAAGTAGGGGATTGCTGTTGAGGATGAAGTACGGTGGGGACTTCGTGTGCCCCGGGACCGATACCGTAGCCGTGAAGGCCTCAACAGAACCCTGAAAAAGCATGTTTTCCCAAGAAGTAACAGGAGTCATGCCACAGCACAAGAATAGTAGGAAAAACTATTCTCATGCACAAGACGTGCATCACTGAAGAAGTTTAATTTTCTATCTTTTTACTTTTGCTTTTCTCTCACTTTTGTTTAAATTCTAATGGAAGAATATTTTCCGTTTCGTTAATGCAGTCAATAGTATTATAGAGGGAATTATTTTCACCGTAATCAATTCAGATTACAATTTACTAACATTGTCTTCAAGATGCAATTCAGTTTCATGAAAAAAAATGATGGTAGAGCACTTGCCCGCGATAGGGCAAAGGCCCCGAGTTCGAGTCTCGGTCGAAATTAAAAAAAAAAGAAAAAAGCGGTTCTAGGCGATACAGTCTGGAACCGGGAGACCGCTACGGTCGCAGGTTTGAATCCTGCCTTGCGCATGAATGTATGTGATGTCCTTAGGTTAGTTAGGTTTAAGAAGTTCTAAGTTCTAGGGGACTAATGACCTCAGATGTTCAGTCCCATAGTGCTCAGAGCCATTTTTGGGAGATGGTTAAAGTGGCAACTAAAAGAGAAACTCAGTTTTCACCAAACCACGGTTATTGGTCGCTTAGCACTGCCAAATATTTTAAAGTGAAAAAGAAAATCACATTTAAGAAATACATGCATTTTTCTCAAGGCTTACAATGTGATCAGTTTTCAGCATCTAAGCTACTTTAGTGGCGAGTGCCATCGCAGCAGTACCCCATGTTTGTTTTTCTAATTTTTGGGCATATTTTCCGGCCATCTTCACGTCGTTGTATTTGAAAGAATACTAAGCCACTGCAGCAGACCGATTTTAATCGGACTTTTGCAATAGGACAAATAGAACAGAGACGGTTTTGAATAATATAACTTAATTTAAAATTTTCGCAAACAGCTAGCGTGACGAATGACAGCTTTCTGTAAACAAATGATTTAGAGGACAGTTTTATCTTTTGTACCATGCGCGGTTTTTGGAAGTAACTAACTCATTGCAGTAAACACTTCGGCCACACTTCCCGATTGGACGCCACGTCGGAGTTAGTGATCCACAGAAGATATTATCAAACTGCAAAAAATAACTAGGAACCGCATTTGAAGGCCAAAAGACGCTGTTCAAACATTTATGTGGCAAAAAAATGTTGCTCTCCATATAAATAAGGCAACAAAAATTATATAAATGACTTTCCTTACATCAGATGACTCGAAATTAAAAACAGTTTTTAGTAGAAACTTATGGAACAAACTTCCTCTGTGAGTCTCACTAAGAACACTGGCTATGTATATTACAACTAGTGTGACCACTTATCGCCAGGCAGCAGCATTGTTCAAGATAAAAACTACGCAGTAGCCACTTTCCCGTCTTGGCCACTTTACCACACTTTTCTCAATGGTCTTACTATTTATTGATAATGTACATAAATTAGTACATTATATTAATTAATAACAGTAACTGCAATCGAAGACAAGATCACAAATGCTGAATGTCACTTTTCTTCTACTCATTAATTTGATTTCATATTACTCGCTACAAAGTATCACATTTGAAGATGTCGTCTCTATAATACGCGTTCACGAATCCGTGTTAGCTCCGTTTGAAATGTATGCCATATCAACTGATCGGCGAGTGTTACGCGTGTCCTCTTGAGTTCTTTCCACTTCGCCAAGTTTACTTAGATCACCGCCGAACTTACCAACGTCGATTATATTAAGCACATTTTAAAATATTAGTGTCGCTGTAAGTCTTTTGGTTTGTTACTGACGTAATAAAAATACACTCTTAAAAAGCATTTAAAGAGTGTTGCCTATTTGCCATCAGCTGCTAAAAGAAAAGAAAAAAATTACACCTGAGGTCCAGGGGCCGCACGAACACTTGATTCGGGTCGCAAGCTGACCGCGGGTCGCAGTTTGGATACTCTGCAAATCACATTTAAGTGCTTGGCCGAGGGTTCACAATTCCCTATTATACCAATCTCGTACAGCGCGCGGAAAGAACGAACACCTATATCTTTCCGTACGAGCTCCATTATCCCTTATTTTATCGCGGTGATCGTTTCTCCCTATGTAGGTCGGTGTCAACAAAATATTTTCGCATTCGGAGGAGAAAGTTGCTGATTGGAATTTCGTGAGAAGATTCCGTCACAATGAAAACCGCCTTGCTTTCAATGAAGTCCAACCCAAATACTGTATCATTTCTGTGAGACTCTCTCCCATATTTCGCGACGATACAAAACGTGCTGCCCGTCTTTGAAATTTTTCGATGCACCCCGCCAGTCCTATCTGGTAAGGATCCCACACCGCGCAGCAGTATTCTAAATGAGGACGGACAAGCGTAGTGTAGGCAGTCTCCTTAGTAGATCCGTCACATTTTCTAAGTGTCTTGCCCATAAAACGCAGCTTTGGTTAGCCTTCCTCACAACATTTTCTATGTGTTCCTTCCAATTTATGTTGTTCGTAATTGTAATTCCTAGGTATTTTGTTGAATTAACGGCCTTTAGATTTGACTGTTTTGTCGTGTAACCGAAGTTTAATGAATTCCTTTTAGGACTCATGTGGACGCCCTCACCAATTTTCGCACCATTCAGATATATTTTCTAAACCGTTTTGCAATTTGTTTTGATCTTCTGATGACTTTATTAGTCGATAAACGACAGCGTCATCTGCAAACAACCTAAGACGGCTGCTCAGATTTTCTCCCAAGTCGTTTATATAGATAAACAACAGCAAAGGGCCTATAACACTACCTTGGGGAAGGCCAAAAATAACTTCTGTTTTACTCAATGACTTTCCGTCAATTACAAGACATCGCAAATTCAGCCACATAAGTAAAACGATATTCCATAAGCACGCAATTTCACTACAAGCCGCTTGTGTGGTATAGTGTCAAAAGCCTTCCAGAAATCCAGAAATACGGAATCGATCTGAAATCCCTTGCCAGTAGCACTGAACACTTCATGCGAATAAGGAGCTTGTTGTGTTTCTCAAGAACGATGTTTTATAAACCGATGTTGATGGTTTTCTTCGATGTAATTTGGGGACAACTGATCTAGCAGGAACACATCCATCAATTCCGAAATATTTTCTAGTGTGCAGTCAGTTGATGGCTGACCAAAACAATCATCAAGGATGGTCGACGTTTCGACGAATTTTGAATGCTGGTAGTAAGATGGTCTCAGCCTAATTGTTGTCAGTGAAAGCTTCCCTGGTTTTTGCTACACTTCGTTAATTTTGAAAGCTTTTGGATTATAACACATAACACCAAGAGTAGGTCTCACGAACAGACGTGTTAGAGATACAGATGTTGGGCAAACACATGGAAACACGAAAAACACAATACACTACCATGTCTAATACGATGTAGGAAACCCGCTTGCATTCAAAACAGCTTCCATTCGACTGTGAATGGATAAATGCAGGTCCTGAACAGTTTTAAAGGGTATCTTGTACCATGCTTCCTGCAAAATAGCGAAACGTTCGGTTAACGATGATGGAGGTGGATAGAGATCACGCACTCGTATCTCCAAAGTAGACAACAAAGACTCAATAATATTGACAGTTGGTGACTGTGGTGGTCAGTGAAGATGCCACAATCCATTCTCATCCTCACAAAAACCAATCCTGGACGATGTGAACTGTGTGACCAGGGGGCCTGCGGCCTTGGAACGCATCTTCGCCACTGCCGAGCAAACTGGAATGGAACTGATGAGCCAACATAGTTACAAAATCCTTAGCAGTAACGCGCGGTTTCAGAGGAACCATGGTGCGTGAAGAATACCACGTCATGCCTGCGCAAATCATCACCGAACCCCCAACATGTTCCATTCTAAGGACGTGAATTCAGCCATAAGTTTCAAACAGTGTGCAATAAGGACATTCTTACATTGTTCCATAGTCCAGATTTTATGGCTTCAGCGCGATGTTTTCTTGTTAGGTTCATTTGCATCCCTGATGAGTGGTTTTCGAATTGCAGCCTGCAACTCCCAGTTTAAGGAGCTCCGTTATTATTGCTTTGGTGCTAACAGGATTCGCGAGTGCGACATAGCTTACGTCTGCGCTCATATTTTTTGTAACAATCCTCTTCAGTCTCCGTGTGTCACGTACAATCAGTGCACTCTATCGTCCGTGTTGTGATTTGCGGTTGATGTTTTTCAGCTTTCCCTGCGCACGGTATGTCGGCCGGTGTGGCCGAGCGGTTCTAGGTGCTTCAGTCTGGAACCGCGCGACAGCTACGGTCGCAGGTTCGAATCCTGCCTCGGGCATGGATGTGTGTGACGTCCTTAGGTTAGTTAGGTTTAAGTAGCTCTAAGTTCTAGTGGACTGATAACCTCAGATGTTAAGTCCCATAGTGCTCAGAGCCATTTTTGTGCACGGTATAAACCTTTGATACGTTGCCTCTTGAAACACCAAACACTTCGGCTACCTTGGTTCCTGCAGCATCCACTATACAGCACCAACAATTTTCCCACGTTAGAATTCACTTAGCTCCGACATAATGCATTCGCAACTATACAGAACACTGTTCCGACCATGACTGGTACTTGCAACGTATTGAGCATACCGCACAGGTGCCGCTAGCGATAAAATGCAATAGCGCAACCAGCAGGATAGGCTATCATCTGCATTTATGTTCAAGCACGCATTTCTGGTGGTGTTTCCATACTTTGTCCAACCGCTGTAACTGTGCCGTGTGACGGCCGGCCACGCAATTCGTTCAGCTGGGCAATTACGAAAATGGCCATATAACTATCGGCAGGCAATAGAACCCAGCCTCTCTCTGGAAAGCCACCTCAAACTGATCATTGCCATCTTTACTACGCCATCGCCTTCTCACTGACAGCATCCTTTGGTAGACGCTGAACTTCTGAATAATCAAGTTCAGTTTCCTCTATATCGTTTGGTTTCTCGTGAACTTTAATCTTTCCCAGATGCAAGGACCCGGTAATTTAATTGTATGAATACTTAATGACTAGTAAATACTACAGGCCTAACTGTAGAAGTGTCTGTTTATTGCTGCAGGTTACAGTAGTGTGGTGTTCATGTGCCAAGCAAGGCTGTACAGAGAGTACCTCAATTCGATAAAGACTATAGAGTCATCTACTGTGTGCAACGACAAGAACTGTCTTTAAATATTGCGGACTGTACTCGTCACGATAGAGAGAAGGCCTACAAGGCAGAAAATCACTTGTCACTTCATTATTGGATAACAGCTGTCTATCAACCGTACCATCCATTCACTACAGTGTACAGAAACCACATCTCCACACGTATACCTTTGTGTACGGTCATTAGAGAGCACAAAATTATCCAGGGCACAGGCAGAATAGGTTTATGGTCGCGCAGGCTCAATACTACTCATAAACTATAGTGGCCTATTCATTTTCATAAGTGTGCTGTTTTACTTCAGTACCATCTCTGAAGGCAACGTCTAGCAAATTCTTTTTTTCTGTTTTAAAGACTAACAGGTGCTGTGTTCTCTTACTTTTGAACTCTCTCTCTCTCTCTCTCTCTCTCTCTCTCTCTCTCTCTCTCTCCCCCTCTTCTCTTCTCTTCTCTTCTCTTCTCTTCTCTTCTCTTCCATCTCGAGTCCACTATTTAGCTATTGACAGTTGCATTATTTAGCCTTCAGCAGAGTCCGCTGCTCGTGGTCTCGCGGTAGCGTTCTCGCTTCCCGAGCGCGGGGTCCCGGGTTCGATTCCCGGCGGACGGGATTTTCGCTGCCTCGAGATGACTGGGTATTGTTGTGTCGTCTTCATAATCATCATTCACCCCCTTAACGGTCGGAGGAAGGCAATGGCAAACCACCACCACTAGGACCTTGCATAGTACGGCAGTGTGGGTCTCCAGCATCGTTCCCCTACCCTCTGTCACTGAGTATGGGACTTCATCATCACAACTACAAGCAATTCAATGTTTTTGAACATAAAAGGAGCATTATTTCTTTTCTATTACCAAAAACTTCTCTTAATTTCTAAACAAATGAGTAGTAACTTAAACTTTTCTCTAGAGAAGCTGTAAGTAAACAGATTTGTAAGTCAGTACGCTTTGAGATTCAATAATTGTATAATTAACCACTAAAGTGGTGACTTCATATGCCAAGGGTTTATAGTCACAGTCTAAAATTACTAACTGAAATAAATCTTACAAGGCACCTGAGAAGTGTCGTATCACTCTTTATTAGACCAGCACTGGAATGGCAATCTGAGGTTGCTCAGTTTGGAGAGGAATTCTTTTTTTTGCTGCTGGAACAAGATACAAACGAAGATTAAATGATTAATATCTCCATCATCAGAATTATTGCACTCACAAGTGCCCGAATTTCTTTGTCTTAATAGATACAAAATTCAGCCAACTTTACTGAAGACACTTAATCTGCCTTTCATGTTTATAGAATAAGAAAAAAAATCACTGTTAACGAAAAATAAGTCACTCCATTATAAAACTGAAATGAAACTTTTGTACCACTACCTACTTAGGCGATGTATGCACTGAAACTGACGATCTGATGTGCTCTTATTATTGTTTTCAGTAAGTTAGAGGTGTCAGTTAATCACTGCTTCTAGTTTTTACCATTTGTCGCATTGCTGACAAGCAAAACTAACAGCCTTCCGCCATTGTAACCGCTGACTTGTAAATACCTTTTGGATGGGTAGAAAGAACAAACCTCTAATTTTCGGATACAGTATTAGTAGTGTCTGCTTGACACAGCCAAGTTGTTCAAATTTGTACACAATTTGATAAACATAACGTAAAACTATGCATCAGTGTTCACAAAGGTCTAAGTCAAAGAACAGATGAGTATGAGACCTCGAATTGCCTTCAGCAGGTCACAGTCAATAAAGGACAAAGAGGCAGTAAAACATGATAGCAGAGAATAATATTACTACCAACACTAGTGCTCGAAACATCTATCAGTTACGGCAGTTTCACACTCACGTTAACACAACATCACATACCACACTGTGCGAATCATTAACATGACGTCTTAACTGATGTCGTAAAGTACTGGAGAGATGTAAGTCTGTCGAGATGCTAAGGGTGCAGAAGGCAATGGAAACTACTGCATTATAGACACGTGATGTATATCCAGTTGCCAGTATGTGGCTTCCCATTCGAATCTCTGGGAAGGGGCTGCCAAGGGGTCAGTAACCATGAGAAAAAGATTGAATAATCTACGAAAGAACCATATTCTACGTGACGGAGCGTAAAATGTCAGAAGTCTGAGTGTGACAGGGAACTTATAAGATCTGAAGAGGGAAAAACAAAGCCTGTACGGGTCAGTGAAGTGAAATGGAAAGACGGTAAAAATATCTTCTCATACAAATGAAGGATATCATCGACAGCATCAGAAAATAGTTTAACTAGTATAGGATTCGCTACGAACGGGAAAGAAGGGCAAAAAGTGAGATACAGTAGACAGTTCACTGACGGAGTTATTCTCATCAGAATCGAAATCAGACCAATGCCAACGTTCAGGCATACATACCAATGACAGAAGCAGAAGATGACGAGATAAAGAGTGTGATGTGATTGACAGCATAATTCATTCTTTGAAGTGAGTTGAAAATGTAATACCCATTCGGAATTGGAACTTATAGTAGGAAACGAATACAAGTAGAGTTAATGAAGAAGAATGACTAGATAGTATGACCGAGAAAGGTGAAATACTCCTTAAATTCTCTAAATAATTTCAGCAAATAATATCAAATACACTCTTCAAAAATCACAAGAAAACTTGGAATGGACAAGGAGACTTCTTCAATCCATGGACTAGTTTTACAGCCTGTTCCATCTTCAATAAAGCCGTTTCCTATTGTTTTATAACTGATAAGTTCTTTGACTCATCTGTCTCTCCCATTCTGTTGATATATTGTTTCCATTTTACACGTATTTGTTCTGTTTTTCCATTTATACAGTATATCGTGTGTTCTTTTCTTATTGTTTCCTTAAAAATTTCATTTCAGCAGACTGCATTCTTCTTTTTGTCTTTTATAGTTAATGCCCTATGTCACGAGGACGTGCTGAAAAGTAATGCCTTGGAATTTGTTTATTCTCTTCTCGATATCGGTTGAGATTTGGCATATCATGCATATTTCTCGGTCGACTTTCCCGCGTCGCTGACACAAGTTGCAAGCCTCTGAAGCTAGAGGACTTGTAGCGTGTAAAACGTGGCGCTGTGTAACGTAACTATGTCGGTGCGAGAGAGACTCTGAGAAAACTGAAAGCACAAATTCGAAGAGTTTGTCCACACTCAGAGCACCCTCCCCTTCAGCGTGACATTGTAAGACTACACACGAGTGCTGCGACATGTGCAAAAATCCGACGCATTGGGTTCACTATGTTCGATCATCTTCCATAAAGCCCCGACTTGGCCCCATCCCATTTTCGTGTTTCCAAAACTTAAAGAACACTATCGAGAAATTCACTTTTATAGTGATGACGTGGTGCAAGCGGAGATGAGCTTGTGACTCCGACGAGAAAGTCAAACATTCTATACTGACGATATCAACAGACTGGTCTCTCATAGGGAGAAGTGTGTTTGTCGCTAGGGTCACTATGTTGAGAAATAAATATGTATACTTAAAGAATAAAGATGTAGAATGTTAGTAAGGTTAGTCTTACGAACTTGTAACGTGATGCAGGTGAAAAACAGACCCGGACTTGTTTCGTAATTGAAATAAATGGTTGTAACTCCCTCATAAGTGGCATTAAGGAGTATATATTTTTTATTTCTTGATGGTGACTAATTACTGACACCTAGGTCCATTTCAAACTATCCGAACGTAAGTACAACAATACAGACGAAAGCTTAGGTACAGAAACTGCCCCTGCAGTGATGATTAAAGCGGCACTTTGGCCGATTTAACAACAGTAAACAGACCATATAGGACAGACACTGGAAAACATTTAAGATAGGAAACAAAAGACCATGGCAAATATATCTTATGTCTTCTTCCACTGCGAGGGAGCAGAGGCTAGTGAAATGCCTTAGCTATTTTGTACATTTTTTCTTCTACGACCTTTCTACCTATTTTATATAATATTTGCAAACAAACGCGTTGTTGACCTGAATTTCGCTTGTTCTTGAAAGCATTCGTTTGCCTCCTCGATTTTTGTTCATTTATTTCCCCGTAGAACGAACTGCATACATAAATGAATATTTGAAGTGACCTTAGTCATATTTTTACGTCTAAAGAGAAGTAAGTACTGACAAAATAAATACATTATTGTAACCTCATATACTCAAAATTTGTCAGGGCTCGCAGTCAATGCACGTAGCACATCCATTACCGCACAACGATCTGAGGACATTCAGGAGAACGCCTGGAGCACGAACCTGACGCATTCCCTTTTCTAGATTTATTCAGTAATACGTACCAGTGTACCACACCCATGATTGTGTCACGGTTATTGTTATGGCATAACAGAGTACACTTGTATTTAAACTTCCGGAATAATAAATTTTAGGAGTTTCTCCTACAATATCATGGCAACACCATCAAGATTTTACCTTTAACAGTGAACACGAAAGATGAAACTCCCTGATGTACACACACCAAAATCGCCATTTTTGCACGTTCGTGGCTTTTGCATAAGAAGTGTGTATGATTCTTGGCAATATCTTCAACAGCAAATGAAATATCTTAAGTTGATCCACAACCTTCCTTACTGGAAGCCGATGAAAAATGATCCCTCCATGTTACTCGCTTCCAATTCGTTATTCTGAGCAATTCGATTTCTGGAAGGAGAAGCAAGGGAAGGATACGAAAATACGTCACACCCGTCGCTGAGAAAATGTCCGTCCTCTTCCAGTGACAGCGTCGGCACAAAACGCCCTTTTGTCATTCGAGACACGCTGTACTGTCAGCGTTAAATCTTTCACTAACGAGTCGTGTTGGGAAACAATAGCGGTGTATTAAGTGGTGCTGTGGAAACAATGTATTCCAGATGCGTGTGCTTGATCTATTGCAGCTGATCCGCTGTTTCGAATACCATTACTCGTCTCTTCGCTGTTTTTCGTGTTAACTTGGGTATACGTGACCTACATGAACGGCTTTCTTTGCCGATAGGCTATCTTAACTCCAGAACGAATCGATCCTCTGCAGCGCAGAAGGGTGTTTTACTGTAGCTAAGCCTTTCTGTAACACAAAAATCGATGTATTACTTCATTACAAAAGTAGATAAGGCGACGGTAGCAGACATCAAAAGAATTTTGATTTTCATTGTCTCTTCAGAGCAAAAACTCTCTCGTGCTCAAACATACCGAATGGTTATAATTAAAGTGCAGCTACTCGCTGAGCTCCTGTGTGGGCTGTAATTATCCTATGGCCGCGAAACTTGGTGGATATTCTAATGTGTTAATGCAGAAGCGATTTCCGAAGGAAAAGAATTCCAAGTTTGGCCGCCAGATGCAAATCGGGCTCTGTGAATGCAAGAAAGACTATAGGTATGTTTCCATATGTAATGGATTAGGCACGGGACATGGGCACAAAGGGTCAAACAAGTGAGAAAGGCATAATGTTGATGTTATTGTTAACCGCCGCTAACACAGTTTGTTTGGCATGAGCACTGGACACTTCGACGAGTTGCTGTACAGCGCCAGATTTGCACCTGGTGACCAAAGTTGGAATTAATTTTTTCCAGGATAAATTGGTTCTGCATTAACGCGTTTCTACCAAGTTTCAATGTCGTACGATAATTACAGCCCACACTTTTATCATTACTTAATCTTATGCATAATGTTTTGAAAGAAAATATTAGTTTGCACTCGCAGTTACCAATGAGATATAAGAAACGTTGAGTTAATTTTTTTTATGAATTTTCTGAAGAAAAGAACGGTAATAACGATTTATAGTTTTTTACAACATAAAAGTTAAGATTTTTCCGGAATACTTATTCACTAAATTAAGATTATAATAAAAAGATTTCATACTTAATTTGTTCGATCATGGCATGCTTATCAGCAGAGCAGTATATGCAATTACTGAAATGCATCTTCCTGGCACAATGCGTTCGTTGTTCTGTTCAGCAAAACCATTGTCAGTGGCCTGCAGATTAAGCACCAGTCACAGTTTTATTAGGCTGGAGGTACAAAACAAATTCGTTTATTTAATTACTGAAGTAAGATTCTTTTGCTGACCGGTCTTTTCCTCTCTGCTTCCCACATTAATGGGAATTATGCTGCTTGGGAGCGCGTTACACAGGTACTTTTGTCTGTGCCAATGATTTCTCGCTACGTTTTGTATTTACACCACTGCACAATTCCCAGATATTGTTGCACAGTTTTAAAAATTATGTGACCGTGTAACGTTTGTTTTGTTGTTGTTTATGATGCACTAAATATTAACGTGTGCCTTGAAGAACACTTGCACTTTTTCGAAGTAGTTCGTCTGAGATAAGGGTATCGTCAGGAGCGCCCATGTGAAGCTTGATACGACCGCCGTTATTCTTTAGATACCTAAATGATTTGGTGGAGAGGGTGGGCAGCAATCTGCGGTTGTTTGCTGATGATGCTGTAGTGTACGGGAAGGTGTCGAACTTGAGTGACTGTAGAAAGATGCAAGACGACTTAGACGAAATTTCTGATTGGTGTGATAAACAGCAGCTAGCTCTAAATGTGGAAAAATATAATTAATGCGGATGGGTAAGAAGAACAAAACTCTAATTTTCGGATACAGTATTAGTAGTGTTCTGCTTGACACAGCCAAGTCGTTTAAATATCTGGTCGTAACGTTGCAAAGAGATATGCAATGGAACGAGCATGTGAGAACTGTGGTAGGGAAGGCGAATAGTCGACTTCAGTTTATTGGGAGAATTTTAGAAAAGTGTGGTTCACATTTAAAAGAGACCGCAAAATGGCTCAAATGGCTCTGAGCACTATGTGACTTAACTTCTGAGGTCATCAGTCCCCTAGAACTTAGAACTACTTAAACCTAACTAACCTAAGGACACCACGCACATCAATGCCCGAGGCAGGATTCGAACCTGCGACCGTAGCAGTCGCGCGGTTCCGTGCTGAAGCGCCTAGAACCGCTCGGGCGCCGCGGCCGGCTGAAGGAGACCGCATATAGGACGCGACAGCATAATACTCCCCTCCTCGTTTGTTCTGGTGGTAATATCGAGTGCTCAGTTTCGCATTACATTTGATGACTTAATCGTAACATTTTTACAAATAGTGAGAAGATTATTGTCAATGACGATAGTAGCGCCTCTAGTTCTTAGTGCTGACGTTAACAGTTATGACCTGTGGAAATGAGCTAGCCGCTTCCCCTGTCTTCCTATTAGTTCTGCGATGACAAATGGAACTGAGGCGCCAGCTGAGGTATAACTGCTCACGTGAACACCTAATCGATTACAGAATATGCCAAGGCAAAAAATTCAAACTATACTGAGAATCGCAGAACTAAAATCATAATTTTAGATCCCTGCCAGATATAAATGACCAAGGTCTTGTAAGAGAAGCGTAACATGCAAAATAATGTAAAACAATAACGAAATTCTGGCATGCAACCACTAAATTACTGCAGTAGACATTAGAGATAATGATATATAACTCACACAAATATTTTTTTTACTTAAGAAGTAAAACTGTAATTTCAGTCGACACAAGGAGCGGAATTGCGTAAACAAAGGAAGCTTATTACAAGAAGAAGCTGCTGCTCACATCAAGGAACCTAAATGTAGAGATCAAAGAGAGCTTTTTTAAGATCTCTGTATGGAAAATGGTGCCACTGCAACGTGGACTGTTTTTGACGCTTGTGACGAGAGATATTTGGAAGAAAAAGGAAGGACAATTAAAGTTTAATGTCTCGTTGACAGCATGGAGCCAAAGTCTGGATCAGGAAAGGAAACATCCTGGCATTTGACTGGGAAACAACGAAAGACATAAATCTGCACAGTCGGACGGGCATTTGAACCGTCGTCCTCCAGAATCCGAGTCCAGCGTGGTAGCTACTGAGTCACCTCGCTCGTTATGAGACGTCTGAAGGCAGCTGAAATGTGGTGATGTAAAAGGACGGAAAACATCTCTGGACAGCAAAACTCACAAATGAAGAAATTCTTTAAAGGATAAGAGAAAAACGATCTCCGCTACCAACAGTGCCTAAGTTAAGAGGTCCGTTTATTGACCATCGTTACAGACAAAATAGCTTTCTGGTAATGTAATGAAAGAAATTATTAAAATCAAGGGATGGAGAGGAAGACCTGCCTACAAGGAAATATTCCAGACATTTATTTCTTTCTATATTTATTCATTCTCCACAATTACAATGTAGCTGAAATAGGTCATACAACTCGCATTTTCTATATAATTTAAAACGTGTGTAATAATTATTATTACTCAATGCTCACAAATACTACAAACAAACAATCCCGAGGCTAGAATAATATCATAAAAAACCTTAAACTACAAGACAGAACTAAGAAAAATGCAATTTTCCAATGTCTGTCTTTTACAGTGTCTATACAGTGCTATGCAATGTCCTTCAGACATGCATGCATGAGCCGACCGGTGTGGCCGAGCGGTTCTAGGCGCTACAGTCTGGAACCGCGTAACCGCTACGATCGCAGGTTCGAATCCTGCCTCGGGCATGGATGTGTGTGATGTTCTTAGGTTAGTTAGGTTTAAGTAGTTCTAAGTTCTAGGAGCGTGATGACCTCAGCAGTTAAGTCCCATAGTGCTCAGAACCATTTGAACATGCATGCATGTCTGAAGGAGTAGACAATGCTGACGACCTACGGCTGCATGGAATAAGAGATATACATTCGCAAACTGCGAATAAGACATCAGCTATACAATTTATTAGTAAGACATGAAAATCTGCGCTGAGGTGGGACTCGAATCCGGATTTCCTGTTTAACGCTAGCTGTCACCTTAGCCATTCGGCTATCCATGCACGTCTCTTGGGCCAAACTAAACTTTCATGTGCCACAGTGTCCACGTCCCTTAGTACGCACATACTTTCTGACTGTCACGCAGAGAGAAACATAGTTACTATTGTCGTTTTGGCCTGTCTTGGCATGTGATACAATTTTGCAATGTCTGCGTTTTTCAGTGACATTGTACTGCTATACAATGCAGTATTGTATTTTATGTCAAAACAAGCCAAAGCCGGCGTAATAACTATGTCTCTCCCCATGTGGAAATCACAGAAAGTGTGCGGGCAGTAAGCGACGTGGACACGGTAAGATATGAAGGTTTGGATCGGCCTGGGAGGCGTGCATGGATAACCTAAGTGGTTAAGGCGACTGCTCACGTTTAGCTGGAAATCTGGGTTCGACTCCCCTGTTCACCACAAATTTTCATATGTTACTAACAAAATGTACAGCTGATGTCTAATCCTATTCACAATTCGGTATTACATCTCTTCTATGAGGAAACTACTTTTTACTATTATAAAACTACTAGACACCCCCAATTACCCTACTACTACCACTACTGTTGTGACTATTGCTCCTATGTGTAAAAGCGAGAAACGTTACTTTTTGCTCATTCATTAGGGCACTTCTAAACTGCAGAATGTTGTTTCATTGAGGGAGTTTGTTTCCGCCTCTGTATTCTGTTTTAAACCACCCTGGTCAACAGTTGTTGTCTGCTGGATTCCTTGGGACAGGGCAGCACGTCACCACAGTTGCCACCAAGAAAATCGATTCCACGATTCACTGTAACGTCTCGGAGTCGACACTTTCCTAACCACTTGCACCAACTCGACGGATAATTCTGACATCTGTTTCCTTCAGTGGCCACCGACCTCATTTGCCTTCTCTCCGCCGGCAGGGGTGGCCGAGCGGTTCTAGGCGCTACAGTCTGGAACCGCGCGACGGCTACGGTCGCAGGTTAGAACCCTGCCTCGGGCATGGATGTGTGTGATGTCCTTAGGTTAGTTAGGTTTAAGTGGTTCTAAGTTCTAGGGGACTGATGACCTTAGCATTTAAGTCCCCGCCGACCGCGGTGGTCTCGCGGTTCTAGGCGCGCAAGTCCGGAACCGCGCGACTGCTACGGTCGCAGGTTCGAATCCTGCCTCGGGCATGGATGTGTGTGATGTCCTTAGGTTAGTTAGGTTTAAGTAGTTCTAAGTTCTAGGGGACTAATGACCACAGCAGTTGAGTCCCATAGTGCTCAGAGCCATTTGAACCATTTAAGTCCCATAGTTCCCAGAGCCATTTGAACCATTTTTTGCCTTCTCTCCATTTGTACGGAATTTTATCTTTCTGGGACGTCAGATCGCTATTGTGTGGCCTTCCTGGACACTACGGCCGCAGTCTCAACCAAGATGCGCCAGGTCGACTCGTTCCTCGAGGTGCTTTGGCATCCAGAGCTCTTAATGACTGACGACTATGGATGCATTTTTGCTGGAACCTCGCTGGTCCCAGTTGGGTGGCATGCGCCGGCGCTGATGGAGCAAGCGTACTGACCTGGCTTTTCGCGGATGGTGCTGTAGTATACAGAGAAGTTGCAGCATTAGAAAATTGCAGCGAAATGCAGGAAGATCTGTAGCGGATAGGCACTTGGTGCAGGGAGTGGCAACTGACCCTTAACGTAGACAAATGTAATGTATTGCGAATATAAAGAAAGAAGGGTCCTTTATTGTATGATTATATGATATCAGAACAAACACTGGTAGCAGTTACGTCTGTAAAATATCTGGGAGTATGCGTACGAAACGATTTGAAGTGGAATGATCATATGAAATTAATTGTTGGTAAGGCGGGTGCCAGGTTGAGATTCATTGGCAGAGTCCTTAAAAAATGTAGTCCATCAACAAAGGAGGTGACTTACAAAACACTCGTTCGACCTATACTTGAGTATTGCTCATCAGTGTGGGGTCCGTACCAAGTCGGGTTGACAGAGGAGATAGAGAAGATCCAAAGTAGAGTGGAGCGTTTTGTCACAGGGTTATTTGTTAACCGTGATAGCGTTACGGAGATGTTTAGCAAACTCAAGTGGCAGACTCTGGAAGAGAGGCGCTCTGCATCGCGGTGTAGCTTGCTGTCCAGGTTTCGAGAGGGTGCGTTTCTGGATGTGGTATCGAACATATTGCTTCCCCCTACTCATACCTCCCGAGGAGATCACGAATGTAAAATCAGAGAGATTCGAGCGCGCGGAGGCTTTCCGACAGTCGTTCTTCCCGTGAACCATACGCGACTGGAACAGGAGAGGGAGGTAATGACAGTGGCACGTAAAATGCTCTCCGCCACACACCGTTGGGTGGCTTGTGGAGTACAAATGTAAATGTGGATGTAGCCTTACTGGCGCGTTTAGCCTGCACCATCGCTGCGCGTTATCTGCTCAATTTCTCCTGTAGAATGTAACAATCTGGTTTATGTATGGAGCTGCGACCATCGCCGCCCGTCCTGAAACTTAAGCTCTGATTGGCTGCTTCAGGGTCTCTCTAGCAGCGACGTTGTTTAGAGAACTGCTCTGTTTCTCCCACGACATACACTCCTGGAAATGGAAAAAAGAACACATTGACACCGGTGTGTCAGACCCACCAGATCACTCGCACGGCACAGCAGACACACCAGGAATCGCGGTGTTGGCCGTCGAATGGCGCTAGCTGCGCAGCATTTGTGCACCGCCGCCGTCAGTGTCAGCCAGTTTGCCCTGGCATACGGAGTTCCATCGCAGTCTTTAACACCGGTAGCATGCCGCGACAGCATGGACGTGAACCGTATGTGCAGTTGACGGACTTTGAGCGAGGGCGTATAGTGGGCATGCGGGAGGCCGGGTGGACGTACCGCCGAATTGCTCAACACGTGGGGCGTGAGGTCTCCACAGTACATCGATGTTGTCGCCAGTGGTCGGCGGAAGGAGCACGTGCCCGTCGACCTGGGACCGGACCGCAGCGACGCACGGATGCACGCCAAGACCGTAGGATCCTAGGCAGTGCCGTAGGGGACCGCACCGCCACTTCCCAGAAAATTAGGGACACTGTTGCTCCTGGGGTATCGGCGAGGACCATTCGCAACCGTCTCCATGAAGCTGGGCTACGGTCCCGCACACCGTTAGGCCGTCTTCCGCTCACGCCCCAACATCGTGCAGCCCGCCACCAGTGGTGTCGCGACAGGCGTGAATGGAGGGACGAATGGAGACGTGTCGTCTTCAGCGATGAGAGTCGCTTCTGCCTTGGTGCCAATGATGGTCGTATGCGTGTTTGGCGCCGTGCAGGTGAGCGCCACAATCAGGACTGCATACGACCGAGGCACACAGGGCCAACACCCGGCATCATGGTGTGGGGAGCGATCTCCTACACTGGCCGTACACCTCTGGTGATCGTGGAGGGGACACTGAATAGTGCACGGTACATCCAAGCCGTCATCGAACCCATCGTTCTACCATTCCTAGACCGGCAAGGGAACTTGCTGTTCCATCAGGACAATGCACGTCCGCATGTATCCCGTGCCACCCAACGTGCTCTAGAAGGTGTAAGTCAACTACCCTGGCCAGCAAGATCTCCGGATCTGTCCCCCATTGAGCATGTTTGGGACTGGATGAAGCGTCGTCTCACGCGGTCTGCACGTCCAGCACGAACGCTGGTCCAACTGAGGCGCCAGATGGAAATGGCATGGCAAGCCGTTCCACAGGACTACATTCAGCATCTCTACGATCGTCTCCATGGGAGAATAGCAGCCTGCATTGCTGCGAAAGGTGGATATACACTGTACTAGTGCCGACATTGTGCATGCTCTGTTGCCTGTGCCTATGTGCCTGTGGTTCTGTCATTGTGATCATGTGATGTATCTCACCCCAGGAATGTGTCAATAAAGTTTCTCCTTCCTGGGACAATGAATTCACGGTGTTCTTATTTCAATTTCCAGGAGTGTAAATCTAGATCTTGATTCTAATCTATACTCTGCGAAGTGCGTGGCAGACGGTACTTCTCATCGCACCATACATCAAAATTTCTGCTTTTTCCATTCCCTACAGAGCGCGCCAGAAATGATTGCTTAAATGCCTCTTTGCAACCCGTAATTAGTTTAATCTTGTCTTCACGATCCTTATAAGAGTGATACGTAACGGGCTGTAGTACATTCCTTGCTTAATAATGGTACTTGAAACTTCGTAAGTAGTCCTCCAAGAGATTGTTTGCGTCTGTCTTCAAGCATCTTCCATTTCAGGCTTTTAGGCATTTCCGTGACGCTCTTACGTGGATTAACGGCCGTACAGACAGAACAGCTTCGTCTACAGTGTTGGCGCGACGTTGGAGCGCTGCAACAGATGTGAACATGTCTTCTGCTGGCTGGACTGGTGACACCCATGCCACTGCGTCGGACTTCATTGACCAGAACCCATCAACGCACTGCAATGAGCACGTGAACTCCCATACGCGTCCTGAGTTGCAAAACCAAGTTTTTCGAACGAGTCCTGCTTCAGCTTGTCCTACACTGATGGCCGCATACGCGTTCTACGCCGCCTTAGTGAACCCTATCGGGCAGATTGTAACGGTGAGCGGCATAGCGGACAAACGCAAAGTGTGATGGTTTGAGGCGTCATTGCCCATAACATACGATCTGTCCACGCTACATCAGGCAGGTTTTAAGGTCCGAGTCACTGCCCCTCCTGCAGGCTTTTCCACATGCCAATTTTCAACAAGACAACGCCTGGTCGCGTGTGGATAGGAATGTGCAACCCTTGTTCCAAGGACGACGGATAACACTACTTCCTCGCCTGCTCGTTCGCTTGATATATCGCCCATCGAACATGACTGGGATATGGTCGATAGGCAACTTGTTCGTTTAGGTCCTCCTGCAGCCACATTTCACGTTTTCTGGACGCGCCTACAAAGCGTGTGGCAGAGTATTCCCCAGCAGCACATTCAGCGCTGCCACGACGTCCAGCGGCTCTGATTTCAGCTCGCGGTGGCGCTACTCCGTACGGAATTTCCACAGTCATAGTGCATGTACATGTCCTAATAATTTCTGTAGTGCCATGGCCCTAATCGGTGGACTAAATTTCATTGTGATTGTATCTTTCGGTCTTGGTGTTTAACTTTCTCCAGACAGTAATGTATTAAACTACAATGAAGTGTCAAAGAAATTGGTACAAGCCTCCATGTTCGAATACAGAAATACGTAAATAGACAGAATACGGCATTGCGGTCGACAACGCCTATATAAAATAACAAGTGTCTGGCGCAGTTGTTAGACCGGTTACTGCTGCTACAATGACAGGTTATCAAGATTTAAGTGAGTTTGAACGTGGTGCTATAGTCGGCGAATGAGCGATGGGACACAGTATCTCCGTATATCAGGAATCCGGTAAAACGTCAACTCTCCGACATCGCTACTGTCGGAAAAAGCTCCTGCAAGAACGGTACCAACGCCGACTGAAGAGAATCGTTCAAGGTGACAGAAGTGCAACCCTTCCACAAATTGCTGCAGATTTCAATGCCGGGCCATCAACAAGTGTCAGCATGTGAACCATTCAACGAAACATCGTTGATATGGCCTTTCGGAGCAAAAGGCCCACTCGTCTACCCTTGAAGACAGCAAGATACAGAGCTTTACGCCTCGCTTGGGCCCGTCAGTACTGAGATTGGACTGTTGATGACTGGAAACATGTTGCGTGGTAGAACGAGTCTCGTTTCAAATTGTATCGAACGGATTGACGTGTTCGGGTATGGAGACAACCTCGTGAATCCATGGAGCCTGCATGTTAGCAGGGACTGTTCAACCCGTTAGTGGCTCTGTTATGGTGTGAAGCGTGTGCAGTTCGAGTAACATGGGACCTCTGGTACATCCAGATACTACTCTGACACGTGACACGTACGTAAGCATTCTGTCTGATCACCTGCATCCTTTTATGTCCATTGTGCATTCCGACGGACTTGGGCAATTCCACAAGACAATGCGACACCCCACACGTTCAGAGTTGCTACAGAGTGGCTCCAGGAACAGTCTTCTGAGTGTAAACTCTTCCGATGGGCACCAAATCCCCGAGACAAGAACATTATTGGGCATATCTGGGATGCCTTGCAGCGTGGTGTTCAGAAGAGATCTCCATGCCCTCTCGCACTTTTACGGATTTATGGACAGTCCTGCAGGATTCGTGGTGTCAGTTCCTTCCAGCACTACTTCAGACAATAGCCGAGTCCGTACCCCGTGGAGCTGCGACAGTTGTGTGTGCTCGCGGAGGCCTTACACGATATTAGACAGATATACCAGTTTCTTTGGCTCTTCTGTATATATTGGCTCAATAATATTTTTAAAAAAAACTGGCAACATTGTTGCGGCGTTCGTAACTGTCTTAAAAGGTGCTCCGGATAATCTTTGAGCCTTTGTTAGAACTTGTGACGATGTTTGCAGTGTGCACCGTCTACATTCAGAGGGAGCATCGATACTTCTTCTTACTTCCCCTTGTCAATAACCACATTTTTGAATGAGCGAACTAGTGTTACTGTCTGTGATATTATTGGATTTCAGACATTTTGCGTATGAGAAAAGGACATTCAGCGTGCTGCAGTTTGTAATGATACTAAGCATGACAACGCGAGAGTAAAGAAACGAAATCTGTTTATTACGTGCGCCTATACCAAGACGCGCGGCCAGCGTTTATAAGGTACTTTTAAACACTATGACTCGCTGGGCGCAGATATTTAAAATCATTGCTGCAGCGCTTGATAGCAAGAAGCTGCGAAACAGAAGAAAGAACAATTTATTATTTGTTAGGAAAATTCTAGTGTCTTTATAGTTAGTTGTACTTCTGGTCGCCGATATGTTAACATGTACTTCATTACCTTTGATGTTTGGTCGCCGACTTGGTAAGACGTGTTGTGTAGCACCCCTACAAGTTATATTTCATTTAGTGTGAAAAACCACTTTATCACCAAGGAAAAAAAAACGGTTTTGTAAACCTTGTGACGATAAAAAATACTTACGCGTACGCCAGGACATTTAATGTTTACAAAATATCACACATACAAAAGCAGCGATTGTTGGACTGCTCCAAGTATGAGAAAAACATAAAAATGTAAGTTTTGTATTCATTGTAAATTTGTTAATGTTTATAATTTAACGCCTTTGTTCTTTAAGAATATATTGATGCTTCACTGTACAGAAAATCTATGCTTATTCTTTTCCTTAAATTAACCACAAATAATGTTTATGTTTAAATGAACTTTGTTACAGGTTCGCTATTTATCGCTGTGTCTCTATTGTATTTGGGAGGCCATTAATGTGTTCAATTTCCGATCTTACAACATTTTTTACAAAATTTCACTGTTTTGCATTCATTTCCAATTTTTTTTATTATTCAAATAGGTCCCTTAGGTAATTTCATTGAAGAGTCTGATTGCGTGAAAGCAATCCGGGTTAAGAGGTCATTTGAGAAACTATTTTCGCGCAATCAATCTGTACGTCTCCTGAACACAATCGAGAACCGACGTATCGGCGATCATTCATTAATTTTTCTCTCTTTCCAAGTCGTACCAAAAAACGGCCAAGGAGAACTGCCGTAAGTACGCAATCTAGTGTTAAAGGTTGCATTCTTTATCTTGTCGGCAAACATTGCCATAAAGTATCATCATGAATGTTATATTTGGTTAAAGATGAAAAGCAAAAACCTTTTAACGCTAGATGTCCTTAGACGATACACAGAATATCGCTTTTGCTTCACACTGCAAGTAATCCACTGTACTGCCATGCGAACAGACGCAGGATAAATGATCCCGGCGAGAAGCGAGATTCCTGTGAGACCGCGATGTGCCAGCAGCGAGTCTGCAGCATAAACGTGTCGCTATTCTACGCGTTGTATGTCCAAACAAAGCATAGTACTACGACGGTGCTCCGGAGTACGTAGACTGCCACCGGCGCAAATGTCATCCTTTTGTCTTTCGATCTTGTGCAGATATATAGCACACGGGCCACGATCGATCAGGTAATGTATTGCTAGAACAGTCCACGGGTGTACTGTTCGAGCAAGGAATACTCCGGGAAAAACTGAAGAATCAGGTAATTTATCAGTCCACCCGACGGGAGAAGTTATTTCATTTTTAGTCTCTCCTTGTTGTTAGGAGGACATTCATATGTTGTCTTGCCTGTCCCTGAAGTATTCTTTTTGCAACAGTTCTATAATGTATTATGTAACCTACTCTTAACTTTCTCTTATCGGCCTCAGTTCCAAATAGTCTTGGTCTTCCGTTTGATTGCCTTTCTTTAATCAACAGGGGGCTCCTCTCGTGGTTTCCAATTCTAACGGGCAAATTGCTAGAATTACCATTAATGCATAATTCGGGCTATACAGTAGGCGCTCGTTAATCCCTACAGCCCGTACTCTTGACAGGTCGATACAGAATAGCACCGGACTCATATGACGGAAACGAGGATACTAAGAATGAAAAGAGAGGAGTGGGGAAAAAGACTTGCTGTCAACCAGTCTTCCGATTGAGAAAGAAGAAGACAAAAGCTTTCACTGTTCGCACTTCCGTCCACGGCGGAAAATTTCTCCTGAAAACATCGCAATAAAATCGTATGAAGTGTTTCGTATTAGTATGTCTGATAATTGACGGTCTCTTTAATACAGTAGCCACAGAATAGTATAGTGGTTAAAGAATAGATAAAGCACAAATGTGGACTGTCGCTGGCCACTGTATGCCCGATGGGTCAGCTACGTTATCACTTTGCACCGTTTTATCATTTCCTTTCTGACGCTACCGTAGCTCTCACATTCACTCGGCATTAGACTTTTTAAGCGTTTTGGATTCGTTTCGATGCGAGATTTCGTCCGACTTGCGGTGTTTTTTTTTTTTTAAATTAATATCGAGCATGTTTACGAGTAATATGAGGCAATGTCTTGCATTACCCCGTAAATTTAAACTTATTACCGATTTTCTTTCAAAGTCCGGTCGATTTTTTTAATTATATGATGCCGAGTCCTAGAAATACACCGCAAGCTTCTCATAATAACACACGAATCAATGTGTTAGCTAAACGCGTTTCCGGGCTACATCAATTTGTAAATTTACACAAAGCTAATTTGTAACAATCACGAGCAAGTGTCTAAACTGGTAAGATGACGACACAGGCAAAATAAATACCGCGAGGCAAACACGTATAGACATGATCTATTCTATTTAGTCTCTTGTTTATTAGCGATTCCAATCTGACGATTTTCTGTCACACAAGAAAGCTCCACCGACGAGCGAAAGGACGTTTTCCTACGACGTGGAAGGGGGTCGGGAGGTTTAAAAAAAATAATAAAAAAATAAAATATATCCATTGATAATGCTGTAATTCAGTATTGTGTTGGCCCACCCATAGCCTTGATGAAAGCTTCCACTCTCGGAGGTATACCTTCAATCATGTGCTAGAAGGTTTCTTGGGCAATGGCAACCCATTCCTCACCGAGTGCTGCACTGAGGAAAGTATCAATGTCGCTCGGTGAGGCCTGGCACGAAGTCCGGATTCCAAAACATCCCTGAGGTGATCTTTAGGATTCATGTCAGGACTCTGTGCAGGTCAGTCCATTAAAGTGATGTTATTGTCGTGTAACCACTCCGCCACAGGCCGTGCATTATGAACAGGTGCTCGATCGTATTGAAAGATGCAAGCGCCTTACCCGAATTCCTCTTTAACAGTGGCAGCAGGAAGGTGCTTAAAACATCAGTGTAGGCCTGTGCTGTGATAGTGCAACTAAAAGCAAAAAGGGATGCAAGCCCCCTCCATGAAAAATACGGCCACACCATAACACCACCGCCTCCGAGTTTTACTGTTGGCACTACACACACTGGCAGATAACGTTCAGCGGGCATACACCATACCCACCCCCTGCCAACGGACTGCCACATTGTGTACCGTGATTCGTCACTCCAAAGAACGTTTTCCTCTGTTCAATCGTCCAATGTTTACGCTCCTTACACCAAGCGAGATGTCGTTTGGCATTTACCGGTGTGATGTGTGGCTTATGAGCAGCCGCTCGACATTGAAACCCAAGTTTTCTCATCTCCCGCCTAACTGTCATAGTACTTGCAGTGGATCCTGAAGCAGTTTGGAATTCCTGTGTGATGATCTGGACAGATGTCTGCCCATTACACATTACGACCATCTTCAACTATCGGCAGACTCTGTTAGTCAACAAAAGAGGTCGGCCTGTGCGATTTTGTGCTGTAAGTGTCCGTTCACGTTTCCGCTTCACAATCAGTTCGGAAACAGTGGACCTCGGGGTGTTAATGAGTGTGAAAATCTCGCTGACAGACGTATGACACAAGTGATACCCATTGACCTGAGCACTTTCGAAGTCTGTGAGTTCCGTGGAGCGGCCCAATCTGCTCTCTCACGATGTGTAATGACTATTGAGGTCGCTGTTATGGATTACCTGGTAGTAGGCGGCAGCACAATGCACCTAATATGAAAAACTTATGTTTTGGTGGTGTCCGTATACTTTTGATTGTTGTTGTTGTTGTGGTCTTCAGTTCTGAGGCTGGTTTGATGCAGCTCTCCATGCTACTCTATCCTGTGCAAGCTTCCTTATCTCTCAGTACCTACTGCAACATACATCCTTCTGAATCTGCTTAGTGTATTCATCTCTTGGTCTCCCTCTACGATTTTTACCCTCCACGCTGCCATCCAATACTAAATTGATGATCCCTTGATGCCTCAGAACATGTCTTACCAACCGATCCCTTCTTCTAGTCAAGTTGTGCCACAAACTTCTCTTCTCCCCAATCCTATCCAATACCTCCTCATTAGTTATATGATCTACCCATCTAATCTTCAGCATTCTTCTGTAGCACCACATTTCGAAAGCTTCTATTCTCTTCTTGACTAAACTATTTATCGTCCATGTTTCACTTGAATACATGCTACACTCCATACAAATACTTTCAGAAACGACTTCCTGACTCTTAAATCTATACTCGATGTTAACAAATTTCTCTTCTTCAGAAACGCTTTCCTTGCCATTGCCAGTCTACATTTTATGTCCTCTCTACTTCGACCATCATCACTTATTTTGCTCCCCAAATAGCAAAGCTCCTTTACTACTTTAAGTGTCTCATTTCCTAATCTAATTCCCTCAGTATCACCCGACTTAATTCGACTACATTCCAGTATCCTCGTTTTCTTTTGTTGATGTTCATCTTATATCCTCCGTTCAAGACGCTGTCCATTCCGTTCAACTGCTCTTCCAAGTCCTTTGCTGTCCCTGCAGAATTACAGTGTCATCGGCGAATCTCAGAGTTTTTATTTCTTCTCTGTGGATTTTAATGCCTACTCCGGATTTTTCTTTTGTTTCCTTCCATGCTTGCTCAATATACAGATTGAATAAATCGAGGAGAGGCTACAACCGTGTCTCACTCCCTTCCCAACCACTGCTTCCCTTTCATGCCCCTTGACTTATAAATGCCATCTAGTTTCTGTACAAAATGTAAATAGCCTTTCGCTCCCTGTATTTTACCCCTGCCACCTTTTGATTATATATTGAAAATAATTTTTTATTCAATTGAAAGTTTCGATTGCCAAGAACATCCTCTACCTCTCTGAGTTTGGCCTGGTATTAATTCGTACGGAACTTGTCGCCCGCTTAAATAAACTGCAGAACGCGATCTATTAAATACTGAGAAGAAGGATATTCTCATGTTGTAAGGTGTCAGGCAAATCCAACACCTTCCATGAAAACCCTGACATGATAAACAAATCCAGTAGTATATCACATAGCTCCGAATAAATCGTGACATTAAATTAACCAAAGTAATACGAGTAACAAGAGAGCAAATGGAATACCACAGACTAACACAAGAATGCCTAAATGCATGTCGTACCTTCCCACCGTGAGACAGAAGTAGTTCCGAGGGGAGAAACGAGGACAGAAGCCGAAAGCAGAACCGTGTTAAGCTAGAAGGCCATACGATAAGGGATGGACTGGACACCCACGTCGCCAGCTAACCACTAGGGCCACACCACCTGCAGTTTTAGCGCGAGACTTTCTCGCGTCTCTGTTACGTCAAGGACCACCCCTCACCCCATGTTAAAAGTTAGAGCCCTCCAGAAAAACAGTATAGATCTTACGATAACACAAAAAGGGCCACTACCACCCGCAAGTTTTAGCGTGAGACTTTTTCGCGTCTCTGTTACATTAGGACCACCCTCCAGCCCATGTTAATAGATAGAGCCCTCCAGAAGAACAGTATTGACCTTACGATAACGCTAAAATGACCACACAAGCTGCAGGTTTTAGCGTGAGTCTTTTTCGCGTCTCTGTTACGTTGCAAACTTTAAAAACATTGCCCCACCACGAAAAGTATAACGTTTCTCATTGGATAGACAGAATTTTTGTAGGCAGAGCTTACGGTTAACATTGAGACACTGATTGGTCACATGAAAACACAGCCAGATAGTTTTTTTTAAACCAACTTCGGTAAATTGTAGTAAGGAGAAGTTAGGAAAGAGTTAGTTCCGAGACGGCGAGCTGGATGGCTGCTGCGCTGGCCACCGCCCCCCTGACGAACACCGACAAGGTAATGAACGCACGCGATGCCGCATAACAGCGCATAAAGCTTCACTCAGAACTGCAGAAGTCTCATCTGTTACACCACCTTTTTGCGTAATACTAGTGTCGATCGTAAATTAAAGCTCATGTTGTTCACATTTGCCACTTGAAGTAAAAATCTGAAACGCGATGATTTCTCTGTTATATAATTATTGAGAAGCCACATCAGCCACTGTAATTTACGACAAGTTAGATAAGTTGTTTTTGACCCAACAAGTAAGTGAATTGATTGTCAAGTCGTGTGTGCAAAAAGTTTATGAAACGCGTGGGATTGTGTGACCGCATGTTGACGCGAAGTAAGGTGCATTAATTGCTTTTAAGACAGAAAATAAGGGATTCGGAAAGATTAGCAATGGCAGATCGAGACCTTGACCGAATTGAGGTTAAGACCCAGCATGAAAATGGACAGAGAATAGAGGATGCAGTATCGCGAGAAATAGGACATATAACGCACCATAACGAGAATAATGTACGTCAAGGCACAGAAAATCTAGGTCAGCATACGACAGAGGAGCAGGAAAGTAGAGAGACAGTAGATGAGGAGTCTAACTTGCGTCTTGAATACGTAATAAAGAAATTGCGAACCAAATTAAAATTCAGAATGCAGAAATGACGAAACAAAATGCAGAAACCACGAGACAAATGCGTGAGATTAAAGGACAAAACAAAAAAATTCAGTTACACCTAAGTCATATTGAAGACGAGGCAAAAGAATCTCGAGAAGTGATACGAAACTTAATAACAGGTTACAATCAATTGAGAACAGACATTGACAAGGTACAAGTGGACGTACAAACATTGTGTAATGACATTCAGGACGAGATCAAAACATTCCTTAACAACACCCACGGAGAAGTCAAGAAAGTAGAGAAACAGATAAACGAAATTACTAGACAAGCAGCAGGTGTTACACAAACGTATCACAAAAGCAGCACTGAAAAGATATGATAACCGCATAGTCAAAATAGAAGCGCAAACGAAGCGACAATTTCAGAAATTGCGAACAGAGTTGTTGCAAACCATTGTAGAGCGCAGTGAACAGGATCGAACAAGCGCTGAGTCTGCAACCACATCCGTATCTGCAACAGCACCGGAAACACAAGCAATTAACGAAGATATTACGCATTTGCGATTCCAATCACAGGCGGAAAGTAACATACGTGACAATGGAAAGCCAGGTCACGAAGAGTACAGTGCAATGCATTCAGCTACACATTCACAACCAATGGAAGAAAATTATTGCGTACCACTCCAACGATACTACGCAAGGGTACGCGAAAGTTACAGTGGACAATATGCAATGGATCTAACACAACCGGAAGAACGACGGGAGAAGTGATCAGAAACAAAAGTGGCGAAGAATCGCGAATTTCATATGGAACTATGACGAAGTACGACAACGATCATTTCCTCACAGTCCGAAAATTTCAAAACTTTCGAGAAGGAAACTCATTACATTCACGAACTTTTATTAATCAATTCCGAGTAGGATTACCAGAACACTGGACGCTAGCACACAAATTAGACTTTATATGTGCACACATGTCAGGAACAGTCGCAGAAACCATGCAGAATGTTGCAGCGACATGCCGATAGTACGAAGATTTCAGAGAGAAGTTTCTCTCACGATATTGGTCCAGCGAAGCACAGAACAGAGTGAAGTACGAATTATTACAGAACCCATATTTTGAAAATTCAGGAGAGAAGAGTCCCTTGAAATTTTTCGAAGTAATGGCAAACAAAAATCAATGCTTAGCTGTACCATTCAGTGACGGAGAGTTGATTAAATTATGCGCAATGAAGCTACCATTGAAATACCACCAACCATTAGTAGCTCGCGGAGGCAATGACGTCGAAGCATTTAAAGGTATTCTAAGGGAACTAGAGTCCATATTTTCGGAAGATGACGCAAGAAAAAGACGAAGCGCACGTGAAAATGAAAACAAAAAGCAGTGGAATCCACCAGACACAGTACGAAGAAACAATAATTACGAACCACGTGATAACTTCGCACCAAGAAACGACAATAGATTTCAACAAAGAACCGGTTATGGATTTAGAAGAGAATATGGCAATTGCTATAATTAACCCAGGAACGGCAACAACTATTACAGAGGGACTAACGACAACTGCTTTTTCGACGTTATTTTACCAGCTAACTAAAAATAGGAAAGCCTTGAACCCCTTTCACTAAATTTAGTTAGTATCAAGATTCTTTTACAGGGAGTGCACTGGAGCTGACGCTGAGATCATTAAGTATTTGGTTAGATCTTCGCTAGTCTCGCTGAACTCTTCTGAATTCTACATGTCATGTGTGGTCTGGCGTCTCCTTACCAGCAACAGGTCCCAGGTTCAAACTAGTTAATTCCCTAAAAACACGCTCAGAGCGTCGTTGCGCGAAAGTGGTAGGGAGACACGATATAGAATAAACAGACACCACCATGAATGTTTAGAATGTAATAGCAAGAAAAGCAACCAGCTCCAAAATGAATGTGGCAGCTTTTGAATACGGCACAATAGCATGGAACACAACACATGTATTGAATTAAGGCCCTACGCTCTGCCGAGCTGCGGTATCACCGTATCCAAAACGACAGTGAAAACGACTGCTGCTGACTGCCTGACTGCGGCTTCCGCGCCGTCGGTAGATGCTCACTGCAGCTCTGAAACCTGTCTGCTCACTAAAACTAATGTTTTCCGTAACACTCCTCTCTGTGAACTGGTCTGAAATCGTACCGTGCGCGAGTGGGGTTAACTGCTTGCCCTCAGGCCAGATAATGACAAGAGCCTCGCTATAAGCATGCGAGAATAAAGAGCACTTCTAATGTCCAACTGCTCTTAGAGTTCCTTAATTTCCCTACATTGCTTGCAGAGCCACGAATATACAGTTCACAGAGAAGAGTTGGTACATCTATTCGATAATCAGACAAAGTCTAAGTGCCTCTCTATTGTGCACGAGATGACGCACACAGACACACTTCCTCTCCCCTCACGGAGAAGGCTCCGACCCCTCAGCTCTTTAGAGAAAACTAACAGCAGAAAGACCCCCTTTCCTGTCCAGCCACAGGGCTCATCTCTAAACGAGTGGCTCCACCCTACTTCGAGCCATACAGCCTTCCTCCAATCCATGCTAGTCCATGTAGCAATTTCGTGGAAATTTCCAGCAAAACTTCCACTTTTGCCTAATTTTTCAGAAGAGCCAATGGCTGTTGGTTTTTTCGAATGTAAGCTGTAGCCATCGGACTGCGGGGCTGGGCTGGAGGCGTTCCGCCGCAACAAGCTTCACTTCGCACTCCACCTTCCACAGACTTACAACGACCCGAGCCCCTATAAACACGCACTGCTACGAGGTGGCTTTCAACTGACAGGCCTGCGTCCCGTGCTGTGCCATTGACTCCGGAACGAGGTCGCCCCTGAAGTAGCCCGTGCAAAAACGCTGTTCCGTCCGTGCCACGCACCAAGGAGCAGCTCGCTAGTTAACAATACCCGTCCTCGTTTCCTGTGCTTTTTCAGGAAAAACATTGTGCCGTATTCTGACAGCTAATCATCTCTTGAGCATGCAATACAGGTGACTGGTAATGTCATTCACATTTATTTATATATTTACACGTCTAGTTCCGTAGAAGCAGATTGAGGAGCAAATCTACAATGTCATGGAACGTTTCAGCACATGAAATTAGAACATAAAAGCAATAACAAATAAAAATAAAATGTTTATGAACCCGAAAAAAGTCAATCCATAAGTTTAAGTAAATTCTATCAACAATTCAGCAAGAATCAGCTTAATTTTTCAAGGAACTCCCCGACAGAATACAAGGAGTGACCCATGAGGAAACTCTTCAGTTTCGATTTGAAAGCGAGTGGATTACTCCTAAGATTTTTGAATTCAAGTGGTAGCTTACTGAAAATGGATGCAACAGGCATACTGCACACCTTTCTGCACAAGAGTTAAGGAACTCCGATCCAAATGCAGGTTTGATTTCTGCCGAGTATTAACTGAGTGAAAGCTGCTTATTCTTGGGAATAGGCTAATGTTGTTGGCAAGAAAGGACAGTAAGAAGTATATATATATTGAGAGGCCAATGTCAAAATACCCAGACTCATGAACGGGGGTCGACAAGAGGTTCGTGAACTTAACACCACTTATTGCCCGAACGGCCCTCTCTGGCCAAAAATAACCTTTTAGGATGGGAAGAGTTACCCCAAAATATAATACCATACTATGTAAGCGAATGAAAATACGCAAAGCAGACTAATTTTCGTGTCGAACGATCATTCACTTCAGGTACCGTTCGAATAGTAAACTAGGGCACCCCTCACTTGACTATACACAACTCAGACCCCACATCACAGCCATTCTCAACATTGTGAATAATGACCTGCTGCTGTCTGTTGCTGAAGTGTGAGTGTGAACCAATTGTGAGCTACACCCCGTATTCCGTAATGGTCCAAATTCTGGAGCAATATTTTGTGATCAAAACAATCAAACGCCTTAGTTAAATAAAAAAATTATGTCTATCGTTCGAAAACTTTTGTTTAACCCATCCAGCACCTTACAGGAAAAAGAGGATATAGCCTTTTCAGTTGTTAAACGACTTCTAAAGCCTAACTATACATTTGTTAGCAAATCGTATTATATAAAATAATCAATTATCCTTACATTCACAGCCTTTTCAGTAACTTTAGCAAACACTGGTTGCATAGGAATTGGTCTAAAATTGTCTTCATTATCCTTTCCTCCCTTTTTATAAAGCGGCTTTACTACTGAGTACTTTAATCGTTCAGGAAACTGACCATTCCTAAAGGAAAAATTACAAATATGGCTAAGTACAGGGCAAACGTGCACAGCACAGTACTTTAACATTCTGCTAGGCACTCCATCATATCCATGAGAGTCCTTAGTCTTCAGTTATTTAATTATTGACTCAATCTCCCCCTTGTCTGTATCACTCAGGAGTATTTCATACATCAATCTCGGAAAGGCATTTGCCAAGGAAGTTACATGGCTCCCTGTAGAAACTAAATTTTTATTTAATTTACCAGCAATTCTCAGAAAATGATTCTTAAATACTGTACATATAGCTGATTTATCAGTAACAGAAATATTTTTACTAAGAACTGACTTTATATCATCGACCTTGTGCTGCTGACCAGACGCTTCCTTCACAACTGACCGTATGGTTTTCATTTTATCCTGTGCATTAGCTACTCTATTTGCATACCACATACTCTTTGCCTTCCTAATAACATTTTTAAGCACCTTACAATACTGTTTGTAATGTACTACTGTAGTTTTGATTGTGACTACTTCGACCATTGTGATATTATTCCCTCTTCGTTCTACGTGATATCCTTATCCCACTAGCCAGCCACCTGGGCTGCTTATTACTGCTAGTACCCCGTTTAGAACGTTCTAATGGAAAGCAATTCCCAAAGAGCATGAGAAATGTGTTATGGAAAGCATTGTATTTATCATCTATGTTATCAGCACTATAAACATCCTGCCAATCTTGGTCCTTGACAAGGTTTAAAAAACTCTACTGCTGTTGGATTAACTTTCCTGCATTGTTTGTAATTATATGTGACATTTGTTTGAGTACAAAAGCCTTTTAGTGTTAAAATTTGTGCATTATGGTCTGAAACGCCATTCACGTTTTTACTAACAGAATGCCCATCTAGTAATGAAGAGTGAATAAAAATACTGCCTACGGCTGTGCTACTGTTCCCCTGCACCCTAGTTGAAAAAAAAAAACACAGTCTGCATCAGATCATATTAATTTAGGAGATCTACCAACATCCCTTTTCTTGTACCGTCATATACAAAATTTATATTGAAGTCACCACATATAACTAATTTCTGGTACTTCCTACAAAGTCAAACAAGAACCCTCTCTAGCTTGAGTAGAAATGCTCTGAAGTCAGAGTTAGGGGACCTATGAACAACAACAATTAGAAGTTTAGTTTCACTGAATTCAACTGACCCTGCACAGCATTCAAATATCTGTTCAGAGTAGAGTCGCGATACGTCTATGGACTGAAATGGAATGCTGTTTTTTTCGTGCGTACCACTCCCCCACCCCGCAAGGATCTCCTTTAAAAACAGCCAGCTAATCTGTGTTCTGGTAAAGGAAGCCTCTGAATTGTCAATTTATTGAAGTGGTGCTCTGATATACCAATAATCTTAGAGTCAACATCCATGAGCAGTCCACTAATTTTATCTCTAATAATTCATATTTTGATGAAATATGCTAATTCCTTCTCTACACGTCGTCCTCTGAATGTGAGCCCTTAGTTAGAGGGACTTCTTTTAAGCAGGTATACCTGTCAGCTGACTTCAATCTAAAAAAAGCTGCAGCCGGCATGTATCAATGTTCTAAATAACCTGTAATCGATCTCTTACTGCAATTACAAGCGCTATTCTAATTAATTCATTTAAGACGCCCACCGTATACACAACTGCATACACAGTCGAGACTCTATTAACCGAACTAATTGTTGACGTAAGTCATTCACCGAGTGGGGTACCACAGTGATTAGCACACTGGACTCGCCTTCGGGAGGACGCCGGTTCAAACCCGCGCCTGGTCATCCTCATTTAGGTTTATCGTGATTTCCCTAAATCGCTTAAGGCAAATGCCGGAATGGTTCCTTTGAAGGGGCAGGGCTGATTTTGTCCTAGTTCCTTCCCTAATCCGGTCTTGTGCTCCGTCTCTAATGACCTCGTTATCGATGGGACGTTAAACGCTTATCTCCTCCTCCTACGCAATTCATTCGGATTATCGAAAATTCTAATTGAAAATATGAAGAAAAGCCATTTTTGTATTATTAACTCTAGAAAGGTAGCCCACATCGCCCGCGTAAGGTACATTGTCATATGGTTATCTTTCTAGGATTAATACATAATTTAAGCCTTTATTCAATACAGCAAAAACAAATTAAATTTATTGAGATCAAAAATCAATGTTTATTGAGAGATTACATATTTACTTATAGTTACTAAAATACTGCAACCCTAATCATGAAATATCTAACAAAAGTCATACAGGACAGTGAATGTAGTATAATTTTGTTTAAAATATTTCTTAACTGTCATTTAACGTAATCCATTTTTGGTCTTCACTGTCGCCTCATTACAAATTCCTTTCAATTGTGGTGAATTCACTGTATCACACTCTGATTTTCGAACCAATTGAAAGTAGTTTCCAATGTCTGAAATGTTCCCGCATAATATGGTCTTGCATTATATTGCTGCATCTACGTTTTCTTCTGTTTTATCTTCTTGCACTTCTTGCTATTTGTTTGCTTGCAAAATATTTTTAACAATTGCGTCACCCAACAAGATCTGAAAACGTTGACCATTAGTGTCACAAGTAAACCACTCTTACGTATGATCGGCATCACATGCCTGTGATATTTGTGTGGTTGTCAGTAACTCATATATATCCTCCAAAACAGCATCACCCTTATCATTTAGTGGATTTTCATGCTGCCGTTTCAGTTTCCAGTTCCAAGTTTTGTTCAAAGTCTTCCTTTCAATCAGACCCCACACATCCTACAAGTTTGTAATAACAACACTCATTTAAATTCATATACTTGAAAAATGACAAAACTATTTGTTTATTATCTTCATCAAGAGATAACAGTCTTTGTAGAAGCCGTTTTCCGTAAAGTCGTTTTAATGTTTCAATAACACTTTGATCCATTGGTTGTAGCAAGGATGCTATATTAGGAGACAAACATTTTACTATGAACATTCCATTTTCTCTCTAGAACAGTTCGGGTGAAGGATTGATTGCCGCACTATGTAGTACAACTAGGACTTCTACTTATCTCTCAATTTAATTTTTAATTTCTTTTTACGTCAGGGAGAACAGTGACGTCATACTAGTCAATGAATATCTCGGTGTTCATCCATGCGCATCTTTGATATGTATAAGTTAAGATAACCCTGATATTTCTGAAGAATCTGATTTTCTGACGAGGAACAAAGACGTATTGTGGGTCACGGTAGCGTTTGCGCAAACTGATATTGTTACTCTCACTTTACTAGCTTAATCCTGGGAATGAACTCTCCCGCCGAGAAGTTAAAGATTTTGACGGTAACGATTTTCAGTTTAATCTGGTTTCATCAGAGCTGCAAACGAAGTCCCAATGATAGTCTTTCGACCAATTCTTTTTTTAAAACCATCTTTAAAAGAACGTCCTGCATCTTCGTGGCTGACATTTTTTCACCTTGTACTTCCAATTCGCAAGTTCCATGACGATATTTAAATCTGCGCAACCATCCGTTAATTGCTACAAACGATTTATCGGCACTTGTTTTCCTTGTTTATCTGTCATGCCCTTTCACAGAGGAAGATACAAAATATCGGTTGCCTAGTTGGTCATTTTTCTAAAAACGGACAATACGAAGCTTCCTCCAAAGTCCACCTTTCGGTTTCTTCGCCTCTTTTCTAAGCTTACTCTGATCATCACTGTCAAGTTTACAAGTGTACTTCAGAACTGGAACGGCATTCTCCTTAATATCGCCTATCGTATTAGTATCTGCACCGTACTTACCCGAAAACTTCGACCAGTGTCTCCTTTTTTTTTTAACGAATCAGTGTGTTTATTTTATGTTTAAGTGACATCACCACTCTCTCGCGCTGATACATTTTTAAGTACAGACGCGACACGGCGCACAGGCGTAGCGATTAGCAGGTAAGTTAGTGGTTCCCAAACTGGGGGTAATTAATTACACCCTGAGGGGTAGAATCAAATTTTATGAGTGGTTAAAACTAAACTATTCTTCTGATTCAGTCAAGAAACTAAGTTATTTTCAAAAGATCATTACTATTATCACAATTTTGCAATACTCTAATATTAATCAGACAGTCAGTCGTGTAACTAAGGCCTCCCGTCGGATAGATCGTTCGCCGGGTGCAAGTCTTTTCATATGACGCCACTTTGGCTACTTGTGGATCGATGGGGATGAAATGATGATGATTAGGACAACACAACACACAGTCCCTGAGCGGAGAAAATCTCTGACCCAGCCGGTAATCGTACACGGGCCCTTAGGTTTGACATTCTGCCGCGCTGACCACTCAGCTACCAGGGGCGGACTCTAATATGAATGATATAAGTTATCAATAATGGCTTTTTCTCAATTAATAGCATTAATGCGGTGGAGTTACAGGTTCCTCACATAGTCCACCCACTACACAGATGTGTTGTGCTTTGTCCAGTACGTCGCTGATGATAAGAATGTAACATACAGGCAAAAAATGCTAAACATCTCAAGAAAAAGTCTTCTCCAAGTTGTAGATACTACCTGCAGTAGTCCAGAAGTTGCTTCGTTATGCACTTCGAAACATATGAATGAATGAATTGGCAGAACGACGGAGCAGTAACTGCATAAGGGCTACTATAGTGCTGTAAATTTTTTTATTATTATTAGAGTGGTCAGACACAAAGCATTAACAGCCTGAAGTCGTCCAATTTCTCCCAATTCAGAAGCAAGGAGTGCAGTAATGAAGTGATTATGAACAGTAAGTTGTGCACACACATTTGAAATGGTTTGATTTTGATTTGGGTTGCTGTTCTCAGGTCACGTAAGTTCCGCAATGGAGTGAAGTAGTGCAGGGGAAACATGTTTTATAACAATCCTCCAAGAAGTCTTCCACTCTACAGTTTAGTTACGTGCTTGAGTCGGCGATAATGTGGGAGAGGGGAACAACGGATGGCTGTGGAGGGCTACTAGCTAATGTCTGATTGCACTCAGCGGGAAATGGTCTAAGAACGATTGGGAACCATTGTGCTCAGTCAGTCAATAAAGAAACGCGAGCTGTGTAACTCAAACAGTAAAGAAAACCGAAGAGAAGAGACCGCGCTGTACGCGAGTGGGCAGTGACAGCGTGGCATGTCCGTGCACGCACGGACTGGACTAGAGATATTTGCTCGCGTTGACAATCTAGACTATCATAAAGCCTTATAATAGAGGTCCCTATAATCGAGTTTCCTCCATAATAGGTTTCGGTAGCTAAAAAAATGGCTCACATGACTCTAAGCACTATGGGACTTAACATCTGAGGTCATCAGCCCCTAGACTTAGAACCACTAAAACCTAACTATCCTAAGGACATCACACACATCCATGCCCGAGGCAGGATTCGAACCTGCGACCTTAGCAGCAGTGCGGTTACGGACTGGAGCGCCTAGAACCTCTCGGCCAAAGCGGCCGGCTATTTTGGTAGCCCTCGGAGAAATTTGTGTAGGGTGATAGAATGGAGTTCTACGAACTTTGCCCACTGGGGTCGTTTGTCAGAGCGCGTCAGAAGAGACCCACGTCCTGCAGGCTGCTCTCTTGTGGAGTGCCTTATCAGCGTGGCCTCGACCGCAAGAGGTCACTTTCCGGACAGTGGGTGCTATAATCAAAGAGACTTCCCTTGCCCCGTCCCCCTGAGGTTTGTAACACGTGGTGATATACGGGCTGTAGCAGACTTAAGAGGCAGCGACTTGGCGGGCGGCCGGCGGACACATCTCTCTCTCGCAGCTATCAGCGCTTCAGGAAGCGGCCGCGGCGGCGGCGGCGGAGGCGTAGATAGCGCTATCTGGCGAGCCAGCGCTCCACCAGCCGTCTTCCTGTGCTGTGCTCTGCGTATGGCGCGCACACGCGCTCTGCTCCCTACAGGTTGCTCTAGACTTGAAATCCACGCTGCTTTCATCCAGTACTTCCTCCGTCACTCACACTTCTCTTACATCCACTAACCCAGTGGTCCCCAAACTGGGGGTAATAACCCCCTGAGGGGTAAAATGAAATTTTCTAGGGGGTAAAAGAAAACAGAGTTTACTAGTGTTTGGGTCTCGAAAATGAGGTATTTTCAAAAGATCGTTATTATTATCATCATCACCATTATTTCGTAATACTGATTACATGCAGGGTGACAATCATTAAACTACACTACTTGCCATTAAAATTGCTACACCAAGAAGAAATGCAGATAATAAACGGATATTCACTGGACAAATATAGTATACTAGAACTGACATGTGATTACATTTTCACGCAATTTGGGTGCATAGATCCTGAGAAATCAGTACCCAGAACAACCACCTCTGACTGTAATAACGGCCTTGATACGCCTACGCATTGAGTCAAACAGAGCTTGGCGTGTACAGGTACAGCTGCCCATGCAGCTTCAACACGATACCGCAGTTCATCAGGAGTAGTGACTGGCATATTGTGAAGAGCCAGTTGCTCGGCCACCATTGACCAGACGTTTTCAATTGGTGACAGATCTGGAGAATGTGCTGGTCAGGGCAGCAGTCGAACATTTTCTGTATCAAGAAAGGCCCGTACAGTACCTCCTACATGCGGTCGTGCATTATCTTGCTGAAGTGTAGGGTTTCGCAGGGATCGAATAAAGGGTAGAGCCACGGGTCGTAAACAATCTGAAATGTAACGTCCACAGTTCAAAGTGCCGTAAATGCGAACAAGAGGTGACCGAGACGTGTAACCAATGGCACACCATACCATCACGCAGGGTGATACGGCAGTATGGCGATGTACACGCTTCCAATGTGCGTTCACCGCGATTTCGCCAAACACGGATACGACCATCATGATGCTGTAAACAGAACCTGGGTTCCGAAAAAATGACGTTTTGCCATTCGTGCACCCAACTTCGTCGTTGAGTACACCATCGCAGGAGCTCCTGTCTGTGACACAGCGCCAAGGGTAACTGCAGCCATGGTCTCCGAGCTGATAGTCCATGCTGCTGCAAACGTCGTCGAATTGTGCAGATGGTTGTTGTCTTGCAAACGTCCCCATGTGTTGAGTCAGGGACCGAGACGTGACTACACAATCCGTTAGAGCCATGCGGATAAGATGTCTGCCATCTCGACTGTTAGTGATACGAGGCCGTTGGGATCCAGCACGGCGTTCCGTATTACCTTCTTGAACTCACCGATTCCATATTCTGCTAACAGTAATTGGATCTCGACCAATGCAAGCAGCAATGTCGCGATACGATAAACCGCAATCGCGATAGGCTACAATCCGACCTTTATCAAAGTCGGAAACGTGATGGTACGCATTTCTCCTCCTTACACGAAGCATCACAACAACGTTTCACCAGTCAACGCCGGTCAACTGCTGTTTGTGTATGAGAAATCGGTTGGAAACTTTACTCATATCAGCACGTTGTAGGTGTCCCCACCGTCGCCAACCTTGTGTGAATGCCCTGAAAAGCATTTGCATATCACAGCATCTTCTCCCTATCGGTTAAATTTCGTGTCTGTAGCACGTCATCTTCGTGGTGTAGCAGTTTTAATGGCCAGTAGTGTATATGAAATAGAAACGTCGAAACGTCTGAGCGGTTTGCGTTAGGTTGTTCAAGCTGCACGGTTGGCCGCGGGGCATGATGGGAATTAGTATGCGCTGTAAGGTTTGGTGTAGCGATGAAGCCCACTTTCATTTGAATGGGTTCGTCAGCAAGCAAAAGTGATGCATTTGGGGGAATGAGAATCCACATTTCGCTGTGGGATCCTGCCCACTCGTCTAATGTAGGGTGACTAGGAAGCTGTTTTCTCGGATAGCTAAACAACAGTTCAAACAAATCTTATTAATGGAGTTTATCACGCGGGTTGGAACTTAAATAGTGGCAACTATTTATTCACAACTAAAACAAAATAGTTACATGTTTGAATCTGTTACTGTCCTTCGAAGTAGTCACTTGCGTTGTGTAGAACTGGTTGCCAGCGATGTGGAAGGCGTAGGATAGGCCTACCGTTAGCAAAGTCTGTTCTGTTGATGGTGCGAATGGAGCGGTCTACTGCCTGTCGAATCTCTGAAACAGTTTTGAAGCGAATGCCACGAAGTGCTTCCTTCATCTTCGGGATCAAATGCACAGTATTACTGAAACTTCCTGGCAGATTAAAACTGTGTTAGAAGGTATGAGACGAGGTACGGGCAGAAATAAACCTGAGAGAACGGGCAAAGGTCCCCAGTTCGAGTCTCGGTGCGGCACACAGTTTTAATCGGCCAGGAAGTTTCATATCAGCGCACACTCCACTGCAGAGTGAAAATCTCATTCTGGCCACAGTATTACTGTTCGTTTTTGGAATGTCACCTCCGACCAGCTTTGCGAAAGAAGCGGCGCCACTTTCTGCGCAACCCATCCATCATTTTCCACTACAATGCGTGGGCGCATACAGCGGAAGCTGTGACTGCTCCGTTCGGTCGATGGGACTGGGAAGTACTGTACCGTCCACCATACTCTTCGAACTTAAGTCCTTGTGACTTTGATTTGATTGCGAAGATGAAGGAACCACTTCGTGGCATTCGCTTCAGACCTGTTCCGGAGATTCCATAGGTAGCAGACCGCTCCATTCACACCATCTACAGAATAGGCTCTGCTAACGGTATAGTACGCTTTCCACATCGCTATAAACGGCTTCTACACAACACTGGTGACTACTTTGAAGGGGTGCAAACAAGTAACTCTTTTGTACCGATTGTGAATATGCAGTTGTCACTATTTAAGTTACAACCCTCGTATAATAGGTTAAATTGACAAACTCAACTACGCGTTTCTGCAAAGATCGGTCACAAGCAAGTGACGACATGCAAATAATCAATGACCTTCGATATATACAATTTGCATGCAAGAAAATTACACAAGTTCGTTAGTCACTGCTGTAGAGTTTATATCACAGCTCGTCTTCTAGTGCGGCTCTTCTAGTGCGTCTTCTAGTGCGGCCGAGTCCAGCTGGAGCGGCCCTCATATCCTCTTCGTATAGAGGCCACTCCTGTCGTGGTGCGGTCCCAGTCAGCATACTGTTGGCTGATGTCTCAGAGCCTTCTCGGCTGTTATGTTCCAGTCCGACGTGCTGGCGCTAGATGTTACGCCGAAACATGCGCAATCGAGAAGTCTCTTCATCCTCAACAGGTGACTGTGTGGTACACACTGTCCAGTCACTGAATAATCGATGTGATATCTGTTGATGGCACGGCGACTACCGAACGGAAAGTGAAGGTTTTGGAAGATGATCTCATCCCCATTATCCAAAGTGACCCTGATTTCGACAAGATGTTTTTCATGTAAGACGGAGCTCGACCCCACCGAAGCAGAAGAGTGTCTGATGTCTTGGAGGAGCACTTTGGGGATCACATTCTGGCTCTGGGGTACCCAGAGGCCACTGGCATGGGCCTCGATTGGCCGCCATATTCTCCTGATCTGAACACATGCGACTCCTTTTTGAAAAACAAGGTGTACAGCAATAACCCCAAAACCATTGCTGAGCTGAAAACATCCATCCAGGAGGGCATAGACAGCATCGATGTTCCGACACTTCAGCGGGTCATGCAGAATTTCGCTATCCGTCTGCGCCACATCATCGCCAAAGATGGCAGGCGTATCGAGCATGTCAAAACCTAAATCCGAATATCTGTAGTGACATTTAGATGTTGTATAATGTGTGTACACGCTGCAGTTTGTAACTAATTCACGCTTTTTCATATAGTTCAATAATTGGCACCCTGTAAATTAGCAATAACTACATTTTTTATTTCAAATACTAGCATTAACGCATGGGCAGTGCGCTGGAGGTTACAATTTTCCTTTGTGTAGATACAACAATGAAAAATGCACCACATTGTAGAGCATCTAAAAGAATTTATTTATCATCAATAAACCTGTACATGAGAACCATTTGTAGCACGAAGAGTATCGAGTCTATATTCAATTTCTTGCCAAGTTTTTCGTAACATTTCGTATGTTATTGTTACAATCGCATTAGTGATACGATGTCTCAGTATAGGAATATCGTCCACTTTGGTCGCATACACGCGGTTCTTCACGAATCCCCACATGAAGAGATCAGGCGCCGTAATGTCCGGTGAACGTGGTGTGCAGGGTCCTTCACGAATCCCCACATGAAGAGATCAGGCGCCGTAATGTCCGGTGAACGTGGTGTGAAGGCAATGGGTCCTCCGCGTCCGATCCAACGATTGGGAAGTTTCCTATACAGGAACTTGCGAATAGCCGTTTACCAATGCGGTGGAGCTCCATCTTGTTGAAAAATGATCTTGGGTTGCAAGTCTTGTATCTGAGGGTACACAAACTGCTCCAACATGTCCAGATACACTGACCCACTCACTGTTTGTTCCGCAAAGAAGAACGGTCCAACAATCCTGTCGTGCATTAGCTCGCACCAGACGTTTAGTTGAGTTCTATCACGAACAGGGTCAATGGCAACGTGCGGATTTTGCGAACCCCAGATCAGAACATTATGCCTATTAACCCTTCTCGATAGACGAAAGGTTGCCTGATCTGAGAATAAACATCTTTCCAGGAAGCTGGCATCCATATCAACACGCTGCAGCATGTCCGCAGCAAATTGTTGTCGGTTTGGTTTGTTGTTTGGCGCCAGATGTTGCAGAATTTGCACTTTGTAAGTACAAATACGAAGACGCTAGTGAACTACACGATGCAATGTTGATCGAGGTACATCAACTTGCCTAGATGCTGGACGAATTGACTTACATGAGCTCCTGAGAAAGGTTTGTCTGATGTCCTCCATTGTCTCTTCTGAAACTCCGTAACATGCACCACCAGATTGTTTCGGAACACTTCGTGTTGCCAGAAACTTCCTATACCATTCCTTAATTGTTTTCATATCCGGTGCATCACATTCATACACACCACGAAAATTTCTTTGCACAATAATCGGCGATTTTGTTTCTGGAAACCACGCTACTGCTTGCGCGCGCTGCTGTAGAGTCGCCATTTTCACTTCATACGACCATGCTTCACTCTGGCGACGATACTTGGCAGTTCTGACGCGGGAATATAAATTCTTTGAGATGATCTACAATGTGGTGCATTTTTCACTGTCGTATCTACTGTGGTTTTTCTCTGCTGAGTCCTTGAAATCAGGGAGGTTTGAGTGGGACACCATGTACTTTGTATCATCCATCGGTGACAGTAAAATTAAAACATACATGCTTAAATATATCATGAAAGTGCCTTCTCCGAATTGCATGTAGTTTCCACAATGGACTAGAAACTACTTCATTATTCACTTCGCTAGAATAAACGACGTAATTGAGATCGCAGAACAGCATTAATTCTGTAGAGGCTACTACATTGCTGTGCAGTAGTGGTCTAAGCATTGACAACCTAAAGTATTCCAATTTCTACCCCTTCAGGGGTAAGGAGTTCAGGAATCTACTGGTACACAAGCAGTAGGTCTGGTGTACACCCTTTGAATGGTTGAATTTTAAATGGGCTTGCAGGGTGTGAGTGAAGCAAGTGTCACTTGGGAGAGGAGTGGTGTAGAGGAAGCACGTTTTGTAATAGTTATCTACCCTCAATGCAGATAATTAGCTTCCTTTTCTGAGGAGCAGCTGTAGGTAACACTTGTGATGCGCCGAGAATTACTTCATATTTCTATAAATATAACTAAAATGTTAAAATTAAGTTGTACCAACTGTCTCATTGAAGCCGGCCGGGGTGGCCAAGCGGTTCTAGGCGCTACAGTCTGTAGCCGCGCGACCGCTACGGTCGCAGGTTCGAATTCTGCCTCGGGTATGGGTGTGTGTGATGTCCTTAGGTTAGTTAGGTTTAAGTAGTTGCAAGTTCTAGGGGATTGATGACCTCAGATGTTAAGTCCCATAGTGCTCAGAGCCGTTTGAACCATTTTTGTCTCATTGACTCATTATTTCGGCTTTTAATAATACACATACGAATACTAAATCTCATTTATGTCCCATCATCTAAAAAATAAAGGCGTTCAAAGAATTTTTTTCTTTCTAAAGTTTAGTTAGACGCTAGTGTTTTTCATGGTGGGCAGAGTGGGGTGGGTACTATCCAATATCTGATTGCACTCAGGAGTATTAGTCTCAGAAAGATTGGGAACCACTGCATTAACCAAACGACGCAGTGCTTACACTTCTTCAGCAGCAAGGAGGAAACATAATACTGAAATGAATTACGAAGTACGCCATAGATTAGCTAGATCATAATGCACATGTGATTTGAATTATTGGCCTGTACCTGGTCTGTAACTTTCAGAGATAACCCACACGTGCTGAAAACTCTCAGAGATAACCCACACGTGCTGCAATCATACAATCTATACACCATCTGATGAGAATCATCCGGACACCCCTGTGAAATTCGGAATTTAACACTAAATGTCACGAGAGGAGTAGCCGTTTGCATAAAAGGAGGCGGAGAATATTGTCAGTAGAGAAACAGTAACAGCAGAAAGCCGCGGATTGGACAGCCCTGTGACTTCGAACGTGGACTATAGTTGGAGTCACAAACGGTGGCGATCGAGCTTATGCCTGTTCTGCGCACCTGCGTCACGCATTCTCCGAAAGCCAATGAGCTTTCAAGCATTGTGAGCGCTCTGCTGATAATGACGTAGCTAATGCGAGCGTTAAACGTGATCGTGGCGAGTAGTTTAGTGAATTTCTGTTCTATTTGTTGCGTTTGAAATCGCTGATAGTGATGGCAAGTGATAATTTCTGCAGAAACTAAGCGAGAGATATAATTTGGAGGATATACGCTTTGTTCAAGCGAAAAGTTCGCGCATGCGCGCACCGCAAGTGTCATTTGGAATCGTCAATAATGCAATCCCCGTCTGTGCCTCGACATGAACGAACCACCGTCGTTCGTAGATCGAACTATAGTTATTGAACGTCATATAATTACCAATTCAGTCAGTGCATTTCAACACTTCTAAAGCTGACCAAGTCGAGTTTTGGCGATGTGACTGCGAAATGAAAACGCGAAGAAACAACCACAACTAAACCAAGACCTCACAGACCTGAAGTACTGACGAACAGGGATCGTCGAGCATTGCGGAGGACGGCTGTAAAAAATCGCTTGAAATCAGTCGAGGAAATCACTCCGGTGTTAAGGAAAGAGTTGTTTGGAGTGATGAGTCACTCTGTACCCTGTGACAATGAAATGGAAAGGTTTGGGTTGGTGAATGCCCTTTCATCACGTGTAGTCCCAGCACTGAAGTAAGGAGGAAGTGGTATTACGGTGCAGGGAAGTTTCTCGTGGTTAGGTTGTGGTCCCGTTATTGCCTTTAAGAAAACGTTAAATGTAGAATTATACGAACGTATTTTACAGAATTGCGTACAGCGTGCAGTAGAGTATCAGCTGGAAGACGATGACTGTTTGTATCAGCATGACAATGCACCCTGTGAGGCAATGATTTATGGACGATAAGGTTCCTGAAGTGGATTAGCCTGCCCAAAGCCCCGACCTGAACGCGGTGGAACACATCTGGGGCGAGTTAGAACGTCGCCCTCTCCAGACCCCACCATCCAACATTCCTGCCTTTTCTGGCTGCTGTTCTTGAGGAAGAGAGGTTGTAATTCCTACACAGACATTCAGACATCTCATTGACTGTGCCCTCAGCAGTGTTCAAGTCGTTATAACAGCGAAAGGTGGACACACCACGTGCAAATGTCCACATTAGGTGTGCGGTTACTTTGGACAGACAATGAGCGTTCGGAAAAGACACTCCTCCACGTAGTTTCTATTCTACGCCACAACATATTAACAATAGATTTGGAGACCCGTCACCGACAAAGTCTCCACCTACCACGTCGCTGACTTTGTTCAGTCCGTACTTTGACTTTTGATTCACTTGCACATATCCTAAACATTTCAATGAATTTATCTGTGATTTGGAACTCCTTCAATGTTTTATAAAAACTATCTCGGATAAAGACATGAAGATGTTATCGCCAAGTGCGAATTGCGCGCAGTTATTCGGTTTTTGAATGCAAAGGGCACTGCGCCGATTTAAATCCATCGCCAATTGACGGAAATGTATGGTGAGTCGTGTATGGATGTCAAAAATGTTCGTAACTGGTGTAGAGAGTTTGCTGCTTCATGTCTTTATCCGTTTCCAAGATACAGAAGTTCAGGAGTTACCCTTTTTGCAAACGTAAATTACACAGGTAAAATCTTGTGTAAGGCGTAAACATTTATAAAGTGACATAGCACGGAGAAATGTGCTGTAAAGTGTCTCCGTTATCAGGTGGGGACCTCATGCTGTGGCACTGAAGCACATGCAAACTTCTTTTGCACGTAAAATCCGGTCTCAGGTGTAAAATTAGTTTTGCGTTATTTCAGTTTCACATAAGTAGACTATCTAAATTTTACTGACAAATAAATTTCTTTCAATAAGACTTATATGGTCTACTGCAGCAGAGAAAAGAATGGAACCAGCGGTGAAATGCTCCTACCTGAACTCGAATAATAAAATTATGTTCTCGTTTATTTAAAATATTGTGATTGAAAAGTGTGCCTCATTCTGCCTTCTTAAGCACCTTCAAAAATTTTCTCAAAAATTTTGGCATGCAAAGATATTCGCGCTTTTGTTTATGCTGAGAGAGAAGAAGACACTGACAGTGGCAAAGCGATCGAAAAGCAGTAAGTACTGGAAGACGGTCGACAGTGGTTCTGTTATAGATAGAGCGAGGAGTCAGTGGCAACATGAGGGAAAAAGAGCTGCACAATGGCAGTGGATCATTGTTGTCAGTGACAGAAGTGCTAGAAAGAGTGAAGGAGAGAGTCCCGGGGAGGGAGGGGTGGGGGGAGGTGCTGGAATGAGGAGGAAGAGAAAGTGGAAGTGGGTGAGAATAGAGTACACGACAATGTCAATGAGGAAGAGAGATATATAGGGACATTGAGAAGAGACAGCATCAGAGCAGCAGCAGGAATGAAGGAATAAGATATTAACAGTAAAAGGGAACTAAACGGAGATAATGACAGTGAAAGGAGACTGTAGCAGTAGGCCGGAGCGAAGGGTCTGTGGCTGTGACACAGGGGACAGAGTCACACAAAGAGACAGTGACAAAGCGTTGGGCTGGATGAGTGAGTGATAAAGGGCAGCTGGGAGGGGATGGGTATGAGCGACTTACAGCGATGAACTAATGTGTGTGAGTGAGTTACAGTTGGGGCAGCTTGTGGAAGTCTGAGTTGTGCTGAGTGTTTAAAAAAAGCGAGAATATGTTCTCATGCCAAAGGTTATGGAAAAAATTTTAAAGGTGCTGAGGAAGGTACAATGATGCAGCATGTACCACTCTTTTCAGTCAGAGTATTTTAAATAAACAGGAATATATTCGCATATTTTTTGCGTCGGTAGAAGGATTTTCCGCTGGTCACATCAATTTTTACGTATTATCCAAGCTCAGTTGCGGAGCTGCAGTCCTACATATAGCTGAAAAATATGTGGGACGAATACTTTTCGTGATATCGTGGCAAGATCAAATGTTTCGATCCTCAGATTAAAGCTATCGATTTGTATTGATATAGAATGCAAAATTTACGTATATTTCAGCATCTAATGCATACAAATAAGCAGAGAAAAGACTGAAATATCCCTTAGGAAGAACCTGTCACCAATGAAGCCAACACTCTTCTAAGTATCCTATGAGAATTAAATATCCTCAAACGAATTCGTCACAAGATTTGAGAAATGTCCAGGCAAAGAGTTTATCCACAAATATTGGAGTTGTGTGACTAGACGTCTTTTGCCGAAACGTACCCTACTGGCGCCGTGCGGCCTGAGGCGCCTGGCCGCGATTCGTCCGGCTCCCCCCGTCGGAGGTTCGAGTCCTCCCTAGGGCATCGGTGTGTGTGTTGTCCTTAGTTTAAGTTAGATTAAGTAGATTGTAAGCCTAGGGACCGATGACCTAAGCATTTTGGTCCCATAGAAACTTACCACCACCTACCCAACTTTTGGTAAGAAACACGAATTCGGACTGGCCGCTACAGTCTCATGCGAAGTGTGCAGTGTTGCAACGGACAAGACAATTACATCTGTGGAAGGCAAACAGTTGGAATTTGAAATTCTGTGATAAAGGAACTCTGTCATGACTAGAACTGCCATAAATATGACAAACGTTGACCAAGTTTTGCGACCAGATTGTAAATTTTTCTCTGACACGGAACACAGTGGCTTTTCCTGGCTTTTTGGCAACTCAGCTTCTTTTCTCGACAAATTTAGCAACACTGACATACAATACTCCTGTAACTATTTGTCATTGCACCACTGGAGTCTTAATCTCATCTAGAGGTCAGAAATAGACCGACAGTGCACAATTATCTGCGTGCAGTTCTCAAGACAGGTTAAGAAGCCACAAAGAGCACGCATTCAAGTTCAGTAACACAATCACGTGATGGAACAAATGGGAAAATCAGTAAACTTACGAAGAAATAGACTTAAAATGCAAACTATTTTGAAACTACTTACAAGAGTACAACAGAGACGCAGCATTATTTCGAGCAGTTTTTTAAACTTTATTATTATTATTCTTTAAATGTGAAGACAATGGAAACCATTTTGTTAAAGACACATAATCTGTATCCACAGGAAATGTATCACGTACCTGGAAAGCGTCATGGTAATTTTTCCTTTGGTATAAGATTTCTGATTACTTCTTCGGATCTCCGGGAGGAGACTGAATAACCAAAGGAAAAGTAACGCTCTACGTGAGTTGGAGTCTGACGATTCAGTCATATGAACGTGATAGGGAGGTTAAGAAACGACGAAGTTCAATGTAGATATATTGGGTGTCAGTGAAGTGAAATAGAACCAACCTAAGCGTTTCTAGTCAGATGAATATAGGGTAATATCAGTAGCATCAGAAAATGGCGTAAAGGGAGTAGGATTCGTTATCAATAGGAAGGTAGCACACAGGTTTGACCACAGATACATTCAGACTTCGCACATCCTTGTCTTTGTCATGTCGAGGTTTGGAATCTCGTGGTGGAGGTACAAATCTGAATTTCTGTCATTAGGCACTATGTCAAGTGAATATGGTAGTTACAATTTTGCTCATTTACAGCTGAAATCAAGAGCTGATTTTTAATACACTCCTGGAAATGGAAAAAAGAACACATTGACACCGGTGTGTCAGACCCACAATACTTGCTCCGGACACTGCGAGAGGGCTGTACAAGCAAAGATCACACGCACGGCACAGCGGACACACCAGGAACCGCGGTGTTGGCCGTCGAATGGCGCTAGCTGCGCAGCATTTATGCACCGCCGCCGTCAGTGTCAGCCAGTTCGCCGTGGCATACGGAGCTCCATCGCAGTCTTTAACACTGGTAGCATGCCGCGACAGCGTGGACGTGAACCGTATGTGCAGTTGACGGACTGAGCGAGGGCGTATAGTGGGCATGCGGGAGGCCGGGTGGACGTACCGCCGAATTGCTCAACACGTGGGGCGTGAGGTCTCCACAGTACATCGATGTTGTCGCCAGTGGTCGGCGGAAGGTGCACGTTCCCGTCGACCTGGGACCGGACCGCAGCAACGCACGGATGCACGCCAAGACCGTAGGATCCTACGCAGTGCCGTAGGGGACCGCACCGCCACTTCCCAGCAAATTAGGGACACTGTTGCTCCTGGGGTATCGGCGAGGACCATTCGCAACCGTTTCCATGAAGCTGGGCTACGGTCCCGCACACCGTTAGGCCGTCTTCCGCTCACGCCCCAACATCGTGCAGCCCGCCTCCAGTGGTGTCGCGACAGGCGTGAATGGAGGGACGAATGGAGACGTGTCGTCTTCAGCGATGAGAGTCGCTTCTGCCTTGGTGCCAATGATGGTCGTATGCGTGTTTGGCGCCGTGCAGGTGAGCGCCACAATCAGGACTCCATACGACCGAGGCATACAGGGCCAACACCCGGCATCATGGTGTGGGGAGCGATCTCCTACACTGGCCATACACCTCTGGTGATCGTCGAGGGGACACTGAATAGTGCACGGTACATGCAAACCGTCATCGAACCCATCGTTCTACCATTCCTAGACCGGCAAGGGAACTTGCTGTTCCAACAGGACAATGCACGTCCGCATGTATCCCATGCCACCCAACGTGCTCTAGAAGGTGTAAGTCAACTACCCTGGCCAGAAATATCTCCGGATCTGTCCCCCACTGAGCATGTTTGGGACTGGATGAAGCGTCGTCTCACGCGGTCTACACGCCCAGCACGAACGCTGGTCCAACTGAGGCGCCAGGTGGAAATGGCATGGCAAGCCGTTCCACAGGACTTCATCCAGCATCTCTACGATCGTCTCCGTGGGAGAATAGCAGCCTGCATTGCTACGAAAGGTGGATATACACTGTACTAGTGCCGACATTGTGCATGCTCTGTTGCCTGTGTCTATGTGCCTGTGGTTCTGTCAGTGTGATCATGTGATATATCTGACCCCAGGAATGTGTGAATAAAGTTTCCCCTTCCTGGGACAATGAATTCACGGTGTTCTTATTTCAATTTCCAGGAGTGTAGTTGAACGAGTTGTGTTAGTTCTGAAAACCTGGCAGTGGGCTCCTGGGGCACGCCCTATACATTTATAACTGAGAAAATAAGGTCCTGCCCCCCCCCCCCCCCCCACTTTCTATCTGCAATCTAGGCTGAACGCCGAATGACAACAAAGTGGAGGGAGTTCGCTGAAGTTCTCTTGTCAAGTTTTCCTTCCAGATGACTACGGAAAGTATGACACTGAATATCACAAAAACCTGAAAGAGGAGCCTGAAGAGTCCTATGACAATACAGATGCCGTATACACGTGTACTCATATGGAGGACGCTGAAATAGTATGCGCGATGAAAGAGCAAGGAGCTCCAGGTTCCAGCTGCATACCAGGTGTTGTAGTACGATCATTAAGTCTCTTTGTATCTCCTTATATGGGCGGATTAATTAATGAATGCATTGCCTGCGGCCGCTTTCCAAAATGTTGCAAAATGGCAGAAGCAGTCATCGTAAAAAAAGGAGAAGATAAAGATCCCATACACCCGAAATCATACCAGGTCACCTGCCCAATTGAAGTACTAGATAAGATTTTGGAAATAATTCTAATGAATAAATTAAAATGCCACAAGATTCTAACGAGATTAAACAGCGCACAATGTAGATTCAGAAAGGATAAATGTACTGAGAATGCAATTAACAAGGCAAAAAAAAGTTGACGCTGCAGACGCAAAATGTATAAGTGGTATAATGATAGAAATATCTGGGACATTTGGTAACGTACGGTATCCTTCGTTCTTTAAAAGACTAAGGGAAACGGGCTGCCAAGAACTACGGACGCTGTCAAGTACCACAACTATTACCGAATGTATTACGAAAGTATGCCCTCAGGACTCTGTTCACGACGAATTGTGCTACGATGCTGCGGAGTCTTCAGCAGCTAACTATTTTTATGGGCGCGTGTCCTCTGGACTTACAAATAAGAAAAGAGGCTGTCATGTATTGGCTGAAGAAGAAACAGTGTCGGCCGCTGTGGCCCAGCGGTTCTAGGCGCTTCAGACCGGAACCACGCTGATGCTACGGTCGCAGGTTCGAATCCTGGCTCGGGCATGGATGTGTGTGATATCCTTAGGTTAGTTAGGTTTAAGTAGTTCTAAGTTCTAGGGGACTGATGACCTCAGAAGTAAAGTCCCGTAGTGCTCAGAGCCAATGCCAATCTCCTGGTCAATGTGCCTTATGCTCGGGTGTGAATTCGTTGCTGCAGAAGCGAGAACAGTGACGTCGGCGGATTCGTCTATGCGAGTTCTACGACGATTGTGTGGTATTATGCAGAAATTTCCCTTTCCCCAAATCATCACAAGACGAGGAAACAGCGGCCAGGAAGGTGGTTCCTTGTCAGGATTTCGATCTCTGTGAGGTACCTCTTTCTGAATAGCATTACGCCTACCTTCAATCACAATAAAAAAATGGTGATGTATATTTTAATCAAGGTCTGCCTTTACTGATGGGATTCCAATTCGGTTTTACAGAGAGTGCTCTACAGCATTGGCTCCTTACTTAGCTTGCATTTATCGCGAATCTCTTGCCCAACGTAAAGTCCCGGCGACTGGAAAAAAGCGCAGGTGACGCCTGTATATAAGAAGGGTAGAACGACGCATCTTCAAAATTACAGACCGATATCCTTAACATCGGTTTGTTGCAGGATTCTCGAACATATTCTCAGTTCGAATATAATGAATTTCCTTGAGACAGAGAAGTTGCTGTCCTCGCATCAGCACGGCTTTAGAAAGCATCGCTCCTGCGAAACGCAACTCACCCTTTTTGCACATGATATCTTGCGAACCATGGATAAAGGGTATCAAACAGATGCCATATTTCTTGACTTCTGGAAAACGTTTGACTCGGTGCCCCACTGCAGACTCCTAACTAAGGTACGAGCATATAGGATTGGTTCCCAAATATGTGAGTGGCTCGAAGACTTCTTAAGTAATAGAACCCATTACGTTGTCCTCGATGGAATGATCATATAAAGTTGATCGTCGGTAAAGCAGATGCCAGACTGAGATTCATTGGAAGAATTCTAAGGAAATGCAATCCGACAACAAAGGAAGTAGGTTACAGTACGCTTGTTCGCCCAATGCTTGAATACTGCTCAGCAGTGTGGGATCCGCACCAGGTAGGGTTGATAGAAGAGATAGAGAAGATCCAACGGAGAGCAGCGCGCTTCGTTACAGGATCATTTAGTAATTGCGAAAGCGTTACGGAGATGATAGATAAACTCCAGTGGAAGACACTGCAGGAGAGACGCTCAGTAGCTCGGTACGGGCTTTTGTTAAAGTTTCGAGAACATACCTTCACCGAAGAGTCAAGCAGTATATTGCTCCCTCCTACGTATATCTCGCGAAGAGACCATGACGATAAAATCAGAGAGATTAGAGCCCACACAGAAGCATACCGACAATCCTTCTTTCCACGTACAATACGAGACTGGAATAGAAGGGAGAACCGATAGAGGTACTCAGGGTACCCTCCGCCACACACCGTCAGGTGGCTTGTGGAGTACGGATGTAGATGTAGATGTAGATGTAGATGCGGGTTCATCGGGGGTGAGGGTATCATGTGGAGTGCCCCAGGGAAGTGTGGCAAGTCTGCTGTTGTTTTCTATCTACATAAATGATCTTTTGGATAAGATGGATAGCATTGTGTGGCTGTTTGCTGATGATGCTGTGGTGTACGTGAAGGTGTCGTCGTTGAGTGACTGTAGGAAGATACAAGATGACTTGGACAGGATTTGTGATTGGTGTAAAGAATGGCAGCTAACCCTAAATATATATAAATGTAAATTAATGCAGATGAATAGGAAAAAGAATCCCGTAATGTTTGAATACTCCATTAGTAGTGTAGCGCTTGACACAGTCACGTCGATTAAATATGTGGGCGTAACATTGCAGAGCGATATGAAGTGGGACAAGCATGTAATGGCAGTTGTGGGGAAGGCGGATAGTCGTCTTCGGTTCATTGGTAGAATTTTGGGAAGATGTGGTTCATCTGTAAAGGGAACCGCTTATAAAACAGTTATAGACCTATTCTTGAATACTGCTCGACCGTTTGGGATCCCTATCAGGTCGGATTGAGGGAGGACATAGAAGCAATTCAGAGGCGGGCTGTTAGATTTGTTACTGGTAGGTTTGATCATCACGCGAGTGTTACGGAAATGCTTCAGGAACTCGGGTGGGAGTCTAGAGGAAAGGAGGCGTTCTTTTCGTGAATCGCTACTGAGAAAATTTAGAGAACCAGCATTTGAGACTAACTGCAGTGCAATTTCACTGCCGCCAACTTATATTTCGCGGAAAGACCACAAAGATAATTGTGGTACGAGATACCCTCCGCCACGCACCGTATGGTGAATTGCGGAGTATGTATGTAGATGTAGATGTACTGTACACAACATATCCTTTGAAACTACTACGTACTGCAATACATGAACCTCTAGTGTAAGTAAGAAACATTACTGGAATTCGTGTTCTGCTAACTCACGTTGTCCATAGATGAGCAGCATTTCTACCTCCTCTTTGTTAAAATACATTGAACTCACACAACAACAGCAAACGACTGCCTGAATGACAGATGTGCATTTTCCTTGTGTTTTCATTTGTTTATTGTCTACTACAGCAAGTGGACGAGTTTAGTGTGTACTAGTACAGGAAAATCAAAATCAGTTTTGTATTACATTTTTAACAACGCCATTTTTTCGTGAATGGTTCGCTGCGATATGGTTTTGAATAGGTCTTGATACGAGTAAGTGGATTACCGAATAGAAAAGATGTAGAATGGCAGAGGGACATTCTAATGTTAGTATCTTCTCAACGAAGAAAGGTACAGGGAAGGCAGTCAGGCTCATTAATGGCTAAACAACATATATCTGATACATTTATTTTTTATTTTTCTTCTGAACAAAAATTTATTTGGCGGTTGGGGGGGGGGGGGGGTGTCAGATAAATATGACACCCTGTATAAGACGATGTTCACACATGTCGGAGGTAGTGGCAGAACTTCCATCAGCAGTCCTGAAATGAGGAAATTCTGTCGTGGTTTCTATCGTGATCACATGTGGCAGACCAGCGTTCATGATCATTAAACGCCACTGATCGGACAACAGATTTGGAGATGTCATCTTCAAAATAAACGGAAGTTTTCTTGACAGACAGTACTCCGATACAACGACATGGGCGCTGCAGTACTGGACTGTGCGGCTGGTCCCGGCGGAGGTTCGAATCCTCCCTCGGGCATGGGTGTGTGTGTTTGTCCTTAGGATAATTTAAGTTAGGTAGTGTGTAAGCTTAGGGACTGATGACCTCAGCAGTTAAGTCCCATACTATTTCACACACATTTGAACATTTTTGTACAACGACGTAATTTCACTCAAGCTCTAGCATTTATTTTTAGGCGATCTGCCTATGTATTTGAACTGACAGATTTTTTAAGAAACTAGTATCATCAACATTAGCAAAAACCGCTGCAACGGAACTGAAATGCAATGAATATAAGCATTCCTTGCTAGCAGTCTATCCTCTGCTACTTCTTCAGACAAAGGGTCTCCATTAAATGGCAGAAACTAGACTCAATAAACTGTCTGTGTGAAGTATAAAGAAAACAGAGGTAACGATTACCATAGAACACCGCCACATTCAGTCAGATCCATTATGGTTGTCACTGAAGTGCCGGCCAGGGTGGCCGAGCGATTCTAGGCGCTACAGTCTGGAACCGCGTGACCGATACGGTCGCAGGTTCGAATCCTGCCTGGGGCATGGATGTGTGTGATGTCCTTAGGTTAGTTAGGCTTAAGTAGTTCTAAGTTCTAGGGGACTGATGATCACAGAAGTTAAGTCCCATAGTGCTCAGCGCCATTTTGTCACTGAAGTGACCAAGTAAGTCTCGTCGCGAAAAGATCGATGTCGTGTTGGGATGGTTGCGTGGGTTCTGAAACTGGAATCAAAAGAGTGAGAGAACAGATTCACTGTGAGGAATATTGTATTATACTCATCTTTTGTGCAGAGCAGTCTTGTTGAAAGTCTTTACAAACGCAAGATGAGTTAAACACTTTAACAGTCCATTATATGAATATAAAAGTATCTTGATGCCACTCCTGATGTACTAATTTTGTAGAGAAAGTTGCGACCGGATCCTCGACTGCTGCTAACTGGAGCTACTCGTCAACTGGGCAAGAAGTTAGCGAGAACTCGGACAGAACTGGCTAGAACTGGAGTCCTGCTATCTCTTATCCACGTGATCCGTGGAGCCGCTGCCGCCTCAGCTCAGGGGGCGTGGCACTCATGCAGCCGGCGGTTGGACAACAGCGGAACCTTTTGTACCAACCACTGTATGTGGAACGATTCCCCTGTGTGTACTATCGACTGGCTACAATACCTCAGCTGCCAACTGCAATCGAAACGTCAAATTTGTGCGGGGGCAATCATAAAACCGATGAAAGATTTGAAAATATCGCTATAGATTCCCCTTGCGAATCGGTAACGAATGTGCAAAAATCTTCACGTGGCAAGTTTCACAAGACACTACCAGTTTACAACAGCATTGTGAAGTGGTACAAGAAATTCGAGGTGGATGGTTGTTTGTGCGCCGGCCTCTGTGACCGAGCGGTTCAAGTCGCTTCAGTTCGGAACCGCGCTGCTGCTACGGCCGCAGGTTCTATCCTGCCTCGGGCATGGATGTGTGTGATGTCCTTAGGTTAGTTAGGTTTAAGTAGTTCTACGTCAAGGGAACTGATGACTTCAGATGTTAAGTCCCATAGTCCTTGGAGCCATTTGAACAACTTTGTTGGTTCTTTGTGCAGTGCGACTGGTCGTTACAGAACAGAGAGTGCACTTTGCGACGATGCGAAGTTCCACAAAGTCTACCCACCGAGGTAGTGCTGAATTGAACTTCCCTGAGACAAAAGTGTCTAATAGCCTTCGTTAATGATTGAAAATGAAACTGTCCAAATTGCATCTCCTGCAAGATGTAAGCCGTAACGACACATTGCAACGTTTGCAGTTCTACACTGATATACAGAAACATCCTGAATATAACTACTTAACAAGCAAATTAATCTTCAGTAACGAAGCCAGTTTTCATCTATCGGGAAAGGCCAAACGGCATAACACACGAATACGGGGAACAGAGAATCCACGTGCAACTGCTGAGGACGTCCGGGATTTCGGCAGAGTTATGTGTTCTGCGCTGTATTCAACAGGACGGTCTATAGACCCTTCTTCGCTGAGAGAACTGCCAACGGTATGACCTATTTCGACATACTGCAATTGTGGCTCATGCCACAACTTGAAAATGATTACAGGGATTTCATCTTCCAACAAGATGGCGCTCTTACATATTTTCACCACTGTTTACGAGTTTACCGGAACGAGACGTTTCCAAGTCGCCGGACACATCGTGTTGCAGCAGTTGATCTGGCGCTACGCAAGTGGCCACCACGGTAGGTGGACTTGAGGCCTTGCGATTTATTCTTCTTGTGTTACGTCAAGGACAGCGTTTATCTTCCACCTACATCACAGATCACCGAAGACTTGCGACATGGCATCACAGCAGCTGTCCTTACGGTCACTCCAGATGCTGGATCGAGTATGGGCAGAACTAGACTACCGAATGCATGAGTGCCGTTTGACGAAGAGTGCACACATACGAGGTGCGACAATAAATCAATGAGACTGATGTGAAAAAAAAATTTTGCTTACCGTTTTAGTCAAGTTTAGTGCTGTCTCCTTCAAAGTAGTTCCCTTCTGACTGCACACACTTTTTCCAGCGCTTCTGCCATTGATGGTAACATTTCTGGAACCCATCTTCTATAATATCCTCCAAGACCCTCAACACAGCTTTTTGGACATCTTGTGTTGTTTGAAAATGGTGTCCCTTGACCGCCGTTATGACTCTTGGAAATAGAAAAAAGTCACACAGAGCGATATCTGTTGAATAAGGTGGGTGTGGTAGTACTGAAATATGGTTTGAGGTTAAAAATTGCTGTACTGACAAAATAGTATGGTATGGCGCATTATCGTGATGCAGAATCCAATTATTAGCAATGTTGGCACGGACACGAAGAACTCTCTTACGAAGTCATTCTAAAATTTCTTTGTTAGTAATATTGGTTAACTATTTGTCCAGGAGGCACCCACTCTTATGAACAATTCCCTTGGAATCAAAGAAGCACACAAGCATGCATTTCACTTTTGACTTTGACATGCGATTTTTTTTTTTTGGTCTAGGTGATTCCTTTGAGCACCACTGAGAACTTTGGCGTTTTGTCTCTGGATCGTACTGAAGAAACCAACTTGCATCGCCAGTGATAACACGGCTCAACAGGTCTGGATTGATTTCCGTTTGCTCTAATAGATCGGCTACCACATTTTTCCCTGTTTCACGCTGTTGTGGTGTGAGATTTTTTGCTGACCATTTTTGCACAAATCTTTCTCATACCAAGATCTTCAGTTATTATTAGATGAACGGTTTCTCGGTTGATGTTCAGTTCTTCTACAATCATTTTCACGGATAATCTTCGATCAGATCGTAAGAGTTCACGCATCTTGGCCAAGTTGACATCCGTCCGTGAGGTTGATGGTCGACCACTGCGTTCTTCATTTTCAACATTGGTTCTGCTTCACTAAACATTTTACGCCAACGAAAAACTTGAGCTCTTGACACAACCTCCTCTCCAAAAGCCTCCAGAAGCTTACAGTAAGGTTTTTTTTCACTCAATTTAACGCAAAAAGAAATGGCATACCGTTGCACAATATTTTGCGGTTCCATTTCCGTGATGAGAGACACAAACACGTGTTAACTCATTACAGCACAACTCAAGACTGAGCAGTTGCATTGATGTGCCGCTTGGACTAGAAGCAGCTTGTAGACCGAGGTCAAAGCTATTGTGCTTACGCAAGCCTGCAGGATTGTCACATCTTGCAAAGAAAATCAGTCTCATTACTTTATTGTCGCACCTCGTATAACGTTTATAAACAACGTCAGGAAACTTCCTGGCAGATTAAAACTGTGTGCCGGACCAAGAGTCGAATTGGTTGGTAGAGCACTTGCCTGCGGAAGTCAAAGGTCGCGAGTTCGAGTCTCGGTCCGGCACACAGTTTTAATTTGCCAGGAAGTTTCATATCAGCGCACACTCCGCTAAAGAGTGAAAATCTCATTCTGGGAACGTAAGGAAAAATTGAAAGTTTGTCTTTCACAGATTGCATCATTTGCTATGTTGTTCTAAGCTAGTTATCGGTATCGATTTTTTGAAATGTTCCATGCACTTTGTAACTGTCCTGTATTGCACGTCATGTGTCAGTCAATTACCCAGAAGAAATTTACTCAATTTAACTGTGGCGTCATAAAATGAAAACTTGTTCGTTGGAATGTTGAAGACGCCCTGTAACCACCAGGCGGAGTTTGAGATTTATCGAATACGCGACAGGCCTGGTGCACCATTCAACAAGTGCGGTCTGGAGCGGTGGCAGGGAACGCCCAGTTACACAAACCGCGGGGTGCACACGTGCGCGGAACTGGAGCGCTTTTGTTTGGGCGCGTGACTGTACGGTTTACTCGGGGCGCGAGACACGGCCGCGCCTCTGATAGCGGGCAAATTTACAGCTCGTAGCGCAATCTGGCGAGATAGCGCTTTATAGCGGCTCGCCGTCGTGGACTCTTTGCCTTCCTTGTTCCCGGCCGCGCAGCCCAGCCCGCTGGCGAGCCGCCGCCACCGCCACTTAACACGCAACCAGATCTCGCTACAGGAGGCCGGGCCCTGGCCCACGGCCTTCCTGTTAGTACTCGCTCATCGGCACACTCCACCAACGAGATATGCAAAATATTCACAAACGAAATCAACTTCAATTAGAACTTCCATGCTGAGACTCTCAGGGCGAAGTATAAAACTATTCACTAATTTTGAACGAAATCATTTGAGGTATTAGGATACGCTTTATGAAATACTAAAAACAAATGAAATACTGACGTTTCGTCCGTCTTTGCAGCCAGCATCTTCATGGCGATTAACTGCTTGAATTATGTGATGGTATGCCCTCCGTTATTTATTTATTTATTACAGTCATCAGGTTATTAGTCTTCTGAGACACTTGATGCTGCTCACCACGAATTCCTCTCCTCTGCCAACTTCACTCAACGACCGAGCAAAGTGGCGCAGTGGTTAGCACAATGGACTCGCATTCGGAAGGACGACGGTTCAATTCCGCGTCCGAACATCCTTATTTAGGTTTTCCGTGTTCCCCTAAATCGCTTCAGGCAAATGCCGGGATGGTTCCTTTGAAAAGGGCACGTCCGACTTCCTTCCTCATCCTTCCCTCGTTGTTTTGTCTTCTCCCCCAAAACAACCCAACCCAACCAACCACTGAATGTTCTCAATTATTTGATTTACGTATTCCAATCTCTGACATTACCCACAGTATTTGCCCTCCACAATTCCCTCTAGTACCATGGAAGTTATTCCCTCGTTTCATAACACAAGTTCGACGCGCAAGTCGCCGCAGTGGCGTCAAATCGAAAGACTAGCACCAGGCGAGCGGTCTACCCGACGGGAGGCCCTCGTCACACGCCATTTTTTTTTTTAAAATATAACACAAGTCCTATCATCCTGTCCCTTCTTCTTGTCCCGAGCGGTTAAAGGCGCTGCAGTCATGGACAGTGCGGCTGGTCCCGGCGGAGGTTCGACTCCTCCCTCGGGCATGGGTGTGTATGTTTGTCCTTAGGAAAATTTAGGTTCAGTAGTGTGTAACCTTAAGGACTGGTGACCTTAGCAGTTAAGTCCCATAAGATTTCACACACATATGAACATTTTGAACATCTTCTTGTCGGTGTTTACCATGTGTTCTTTTCTTCGCCGATTCTGCAGAGATCCTCGGCATTCTCTACCTTATCAGTCTACCCAATTTTCAAGATCCTCCTGTAACGCCATGCGTCAAACGATTTGATTCTGTTCTGCTCCAGTTTTCCCACAGTCTTTGATTCACCACCATACAATGCTCTGCTCCAAACATAAATTCTCGTCAATTTCTTTCTCAAATTAAAGCCTATGTTTGATACTAGTAGACTTTTTTGGTTCAAATGGCTCTGAGCACTATGGGACTTAACTACTGTGGTCATCAGTCCCCTAGAACTTAGAACTACTTAAACCTAACTAACCTAAGGACATCACACACATCCATGCTCGAGGCAGGAATCGAACCTGCGACCGTAGCGCTCGCGCGGTTCCAGACTGTAGCGCATAGAACCGCTCGGCCACTTCGGCCGGCGTAGACTTCTTTTGCCCAGGAATGCCATCTTTGCCCGCGCCGTCTACTTTTTATGTCGTCCTTGCTTCCTCCGGTATTGGAATTTTGTTTCCAAGGTAGCACAATTCCTCTGCTTCTTCTACTTCGTGATCACCAGTTTTAATGTTAATATTCTCAGTATTTTTTATTTCTGCTAGTCCATGGGCATACTTAGTTTTAAGGGGTTAAGGTGGTGGGTTCTTAAGATAAATTGGTATACTGATTGTATGAATGCATGCTTTAATAACTGTACAATTAAAAGAGGTCGCAGTATAAATGGGAGATCCTGTATGTTTACTCTCTTCGAAGAAGAACAGGCCGAGAATAAATGTACTTGTGAATCCGCACCATACAGTCGCATACGGCAAGTGCAGTGGCTCTTCGTGCGCAAAACACGGTTTAACACTACCTCAGTTCCGCAGTCCTGTGTATTCACTGCACCCTGTAGTATAAAATGTGCCTAGTCACACAATGCCCTCTGTGGCACTGTAGCGAGAAGGAAGCGACTCTGCCTTACTTCTCTGGTTTCTGTATTACAAACCTGGAGTCTTGCTGCTTCGGTTGTCCCTAGTCGCAGAGTAGTAGCGCTCAGGCGCCAGGTTCAACGTGGGTTTGTGATTCTGCTGAAGTGGGGTGTGTCGGGATGCCAGTTGTTAAATGTTAACAACGTTTTGCAATATACTCGTTTTAAAGACGTCACAGAATTTCCAATATGGCGGCTCTTGGCTACGCCGTTATATTAAACCCTTTTCAACATATTTATCGCTTTCCATACTGGTGATAGATACTGTCCACTACACGTGGCGTTCACTGATAACTAATACCTTCACTTTACATCTTATTTCGCAGCTGGAATAATTACTCGCGACCGTTCTTTTGGAGCCGCCCCCAGTTACTCGACCGTTCGTTTTGAGTGGCGTCTCGCTACTAACTCGCCTTGTCTTCCCGACGCGCAAGAGAGACCCCACCTTTCTTCCTCAGCCAATATGGGACACTTCACTCGCTCCTACGCATATGCATGGTGGTATATTGATAGTGACAGGGCCAAATAGCTCACGAAATAAGCGACATACGAAAAAACTACAAAGAACGAAACTTGCCTAGCTTGAAGGAGGAAACCAGATGGCGCTATGGTTGGCCAGCTAGATGGCGCTGCCATAGGTCTAATGGATATCAACTGCGTTTTTTTAAATAGGAACCCCCACTTTTTATTACATATTCGTATAGTACGTAAAGAAATATGAATGTTTAGTTGGACCACTTTCTTCGCTTTGTGATAGATGGCGCTGTAATAGTCACAAACATATGGCTCACAATTTTAGACGAACAGTTGGTAACAGGTAGGTTTTTTTAAATTAAAACACAGAACGTAGGTACGTTTGAACATTTTATTTCGGTTGTTCCAATGTGATACATGTACCATTGTGAACTTACCATTTCTGAGAATGCATGCTGTTACAGCGTGATTACCTGTAAGTACCACATTAATGAAATAAATGCTCAAAATAATGTCCGTCAACCTCAATGCATTTGGCAATACGTATAACGACATTCCTCTCAACAGTGAGTAGTTCGCCTTCCGTAATGTTCGCACATGCATTGACAATGCGCTGACGCATGTTGTCAGGTGTTGTCGGTGGATCACGATAGCAAATATCCTTCAACAGAAAGAAATCCGGGGACGTCAGATCCGGTGAACGTGCGGGCCATGGTATGGTGCTTCGACGGCCAGTCTACCTGTCATGCAATATGCTATTCAACACAACTTCAACCACATGCGAGCTATGTGCCGAACATCCATCATGTTGGAAGTACATCGCCATTCTGTCATGCACTGAAGCATCTTGTAGTAACATCGGTAGAACATTACGTAGGAAATCAGCATACATTGCACCATTTAGATTGCCAACAAAAAACGGGGCCAAGGTTCGAGTCCTCCCTTGGGGATTGGGGGATTGATGACATCAGTAGTTTAGTCCCATAAGCCCTTAATAACGATAATAATTAGGATAGAAATTTAAGTTTTATGGCGTTTCTGTCTGAAGTGGCAGACGTTTAAACGTGCTCAATTAATGACGAGAACAATGGTTTTAGATAGGCAGCGCCTATTTTACTTATAACAGTAAAGAGTACTTAGCAATTTACACTCGTCTTGAATTCTTGATTTCGTAGATAATGGCTCAACTCGTTACCCTGAAACTCAAACGGGGTGTGTTCTCTGAAGAGGCTAAGATCTTGACCTGTTTTACGAATAAAATTCCTTCTCTGTTGTCGATGATTCATGAAAATATTATGTCAACAATCAGGTTCGGTTCCCCTTCAGTTGAAATGCAACTAGATGAAATTTCAAATTAAATATCTTTTTTGAGAACCACAGTCTGTATTTCACCATAATTAAAAATCAAAATGCTCTTGAATATAAACATTGACCATTTACCGTCGTATCTTTACAAGTTCATATTAATTACACAGTTACATTGGAGACAAGTCCATGACTTGATCCCAATATCCGTTCTCAACGAACCCTTCTCAGAGACACACTCTCTCCAGCTCTTTCTAGAATTTACTAAATTAACAAAGGTATTACATTTACAAAAAATTGGCTCTGAGCACTATGGGACTTAACATCTGAAGTAATCAGTCCCCAAGAACTTAAAACTACTTAACCCTAACTAACCTAAGGACATTACTCACATCCACGCCCGAGGCAGGATTCGAACCTGCAACCGTAGCAGTCGCGAGGTTCCGGAATGAAGAGTTACATTTCGACAGTACAAAGATTTTCATAGACGCCAATGCTGTAAGGCTGCGATAAATCTTATTATTCAGAATTGTTGTATCCTGTCTAGTTGTCAAACATGGGCTGTCTAGGAAACCAGGTTCTCGCATCGCTAGACAATTCAAGCAAACCGTATTAAGAGTTTTATTACAGAAAGAAGTGATTACAGTACTTAACTTTGTGTTAAACAGATCTGTCGCAAGCAAGAACTCGGCGAACTATTAGTCTTTAAGTTTTTGAAAAGCTTCTTGTCATTCATATATCCGAACAAAGGGGATGTTATTGCGACGCAAGAGATGCAATGGATCTCCGATTTGTGCAGCATTCGGAATGAACCGAATATAGTAGTTCTTTGTTCCTAAGACTGACTGTAATTCTGTGCCACTGCGAGGAACTGACAGGTCATGTATGGCTAACAAATATGACTGAAGAGAATGTACACTTTGTTTATGACGTGACCAAGATACTGCAGCCGGCCGGAGTGGAGGTGCGGTTCTAGGCGCTACAGTCTGGAACCGAGCGACCGCTACGGTCGCAGGTTCGACTCCTGCCTCAGGCATGGATGTGTGTGATGTCCTTAGGTTAGTTAGGTTTAATTAGTTCTAAGTTCTAGGCGACTGATGACCTCAGAAGTTAAGTCGCATAGTGCTCAGAGCCATTTGAACCAAGATACTGCAACTCAGGTTTAAAAAAAAATCCCACTTGTCCAGAGTACACTTTATTCCTGCATCAGATAACACACGAAACAAAACACGTAAAATTTGCAATGTGATCTTCCGGTGTACGACCTGCTGCGACAATGTCGTACAAATAGTTTGAACAATTTGGCACTCTTGCGCAATCAGCTTTTCCAAATACCGTTGGAAAATGGCGGGTGCGGAAGTACTGCCAAAAGGCAAACGTAATATTTAAACAAGCCCAAGTGAATATTCACAACACACACTTCCTGAGATTCTTCATCGAGCGGTATTTGAAGATATGGATCGCGCAAATCAATTTTTGAAAAGCAGCGTCCAGCGCCTAATTTTTCCATGAGATCCTCTAGGCGTGGCAATGTATAAGTAACAATGACTGTTTGTGGGTTGACTGTAGAGTTAAAGTCAACACAGAGGTGAATGCGACCTGAAGGTTTGGGAAGCAGAACCAGTGGACTTGCCCACTGACTAGCTTGCATGGGTGCAATAGCTACGCTATGTTGCAATGTTTTTACATAATGCAATGGGAACAGTTGCGGCCCGGCAAAATTTCAGCTGAGCATTGTCTTTCATAGAAATATATGCAACTAAATTGTTACCTTTGCCTAAACCTTCGCCGGTGGAGTAGCCGAGCGGTTCTAGGCGCTACAGTCTGGAGCCGCGCGACCGCTGGGGTCGCAGGTTCGATTCCTGCCTCGAACATGGATGTGTGTGATGTCCTTAGGTTAGTTAGGTTTAAGTACTTCTAAGTTCTAGGGGACTGATGACCTCAGAAGTTAAGTCCAATAATGCTCAGAACCATTTGGACCTAAGCGTTCGGGAAAGAGTTCTGGGAATTCTTTGAGCAAGCTAGCTACACTCTTTTTTGGCATTGAATGTGGTCACTGACAACACAATGTCCTGAATGTTAAAGCCAAACAAATCAAATGAATCAAGGCCAAAGATGTTTTCACAATCGCGGGATTGTAGCGCAGTGAAAGTCACAGTTCGTATATGTGAGTGATACATGACAGGCAAAGTACATTTTCTGAGAACGGGAATGTCTTGTCTATTATAACCGTCAGATGCGTGCTAGTTTTACACCGGCATGGGGAGCCTAACAGTCCATACGTGTTACGAGTCAGCAATGTAACAGAGGCATCCGTGTCCAACTGAAATTTCACATGTTTTCCACTAATAAGCAAATGAGCAAAAAGCTTGTTGGACTGGCGTAGCAGTGATGAAACTGTATTCTTGCTAGTTTTGATAATACCTCTAGGAGGCTTTGAACACACTAAATTTATTGCATGGGCCTTGTGACTAGATTTTTGTGAGTGGACAGATTTGTTATGTTTGGTCTGTTGCAAACAGACAGATTGTAGATGACCTTTCTTGCCACAAGCACAACACTGTGCTTGTCTGGCCGGGCAGTCTTGGCGTTTGTGCTGTGAATAGCACCGAGGGCATGACTGAATTCTGCTCGCCTGTGTAGAGAGCTTTTTACATGGCACAAAAAACTGTTTACATGGCGTGGCGTGCGTTGGTTGTCGCTGCCTAATGGGCCAGTCGCTAGCAAGGAGCGACTCGACCCACAAATTTGTGGTTGCTCAACTTTATCGGCCAACACGGCATCTGAGTCGTATTGATCTTGTATTTTCACTACTTTCACCCCTGGTAACTGATTGGTCAGCATGACGGAATTTCATAACTAACGGCCTGGGTTCGATTCCCGGGTGTGTCGGAGATTTTCTCCGCTCATGGACTGGGTGTTATGTTGTCATTATTATCATTATTTCATACCCATCGTCACTCAAATCGCTGAAGTGGTGCCAACTCGAACGACTTGCAACAGGCGAATGGTCTACCCGACGGGAGGCCCTAACTACACGGCATTTCCATTTCATTTGCACTACATGCTGAACAGGTGGAGTGGACTGTTTCAAAATCTGTTCTCTGTGTCTGACATCAGTTACATTGTACATAATCGCATAATGCAACATAACATGTGAATATAAAGCATCACAAGCACATTTGAGTTTGCATTTCCTCGTCATACCCTCCAAATCTGTACCCATTCGTGATATGTTTTTTCTTAGCTTTTCTTGCAATTAAAGAATTGATGCCTAGCTGCTACCGCATTTACTTGTTGGTCATAATAGTTAGCGAATGTACAACCATACCTGGTATGTTGTGAGCAATAACGTGGGCTTCAAACTGTTGCAACTTCTTGAGCCATTCCGCGTCATGATCACGAAACTGGCTAAAAGGCGGTATGGCACTCGTAGTTACAGGTATGGCTAATTCTGTATCGGTGGCTCAAGTCATCAGGAGCTGCTGTACCGTATTTAGCAGCGTTGATCTTTGTTGGACCTGAAACTGAAACATCTGCATTAGTTGCATTGCATGTATCGCTTGCAGCTGAGCCGCCTGAGTAGGGGGTGGGTGAGGTGGGTTGCTCATTGCGATAAACAGACAAAGCAAGGAATAAAAATAAGTACAAAAGCAAAATAAATTTACGCATCACCTATCTGAAAACACCGATTAGCAAAAACACTATAAGAGACACTATTAAAGCAAGTAAAGGATATAATTCGAAATACAGTCATGTTTAGTGAGGAATGAACGATTTAACAATCACAAATATAATTTTTATAACGGATTTTTAATAATTTGCATGTTGCCAAAAGTATGTTTATTTGTCAGTAACCGATAAAAGTAACAAATCTGATTTCAAATGACAACGTTTTCAGAGGTAAAGTGAAATACAGAGAAACGTATTTTCAAAATATAATGGAAAAATATAATATGATAAATGAAATTTCGATTGATAGTCGCCAAATATTGTGATAGTCGCGAAAACTTCGTGTTAGAACATAAGGTATGCAAATTTCAAAGAAACGTCAGAGAGAGAACGGTATCGAAAGGTCCATTTGACACAACTATATCTTGATCTAATGCCGAACAGATGGCACAAAAGTAGAGATTGTTTCAATATTTTTTTCCATTTTCTTATTCCATTAGTATGAGACTACTTCGACTTTACTTCTTCGTTACTTATCCCGTCTATCCATTTATCTTTTAGAATTATTGTTACACCACGTTTCAAAACCGTATATTATTTTCTTTACTTCTTACCTTTAACATTTCATTTCCAAATAAGGTGACACTACAGATAAATATTTTAAGAAAAGACTTCCAACACTTAAATTTATATTCAATGTTAAAAATCTCTCTTTTTCGGATATGCGTTTCTTGCTCTGTTACGTGAGCAACCGCTCGACGAAGCTAAGAATACTCAATGAATTAAATTCTTCTAAGAATATGTTATAGGTATTACTCTGTTCTTTTGTATAACATAACGCGGTACAACATTTTGTGTCGTACATTTTCGTGGGCTTGGAAATCTATTGACAGACTCCCTTACAGAAAATAACTCTTACACAGATATTAACAGTGTTGCTTACGACTTTTTCTCGCAGAATCTTACTCTTGAAGGAAGAAAAATTAATATTCGTTATGTCGTTATATATGTACCTACAGGGTGTTTCAAAAATGACCGGTATATTTGAAATGGCAATAAAAACTAAACGAGCAGCGATAGAAATACACCGTTTGTTGCAATATGCTAGGGACAACAGTACATTTTCAGGCGGACAAACTTTCGAAATTACAGTAGTTACAATTTTCAACAACAGATGGCGCTGCAAGTGATGTGAAAGACATAGAAGACAACGCAGTCTGTGGGTGCGCCATTCTGTACGTCGTCTTTCTGCTGTAATCGTGTGCTGTTCACAACGTGCAAGTGTGCTGGGGACAACATGGTTTATTCCTTAGAACAGAGGATTTTTCTGGTGTTGGAATTCCACCGCCTAGAACACAGTGTTGTTGCAACAAGACGAAGTTTTCAACGGAGGTTTAATGTAATCAAAGGCCCGAAAAGCGATACAATAAAGGATGTGTTTGAAAAATTTCAACGGACTGGGAACGTGACGGATGAACGTGCTGGAAAGGTAGGGCGACCGCGTACGGCAACCAAAGAGGGCAATGCGCAGCTAGTTTAGCAGGTGATCCAACAGCGCCCACGGGTTTCCGTTCGCCGTGTTGCAGCTGCGGTCCAAATGACGCCAACGTCCACGTATCGTCTCATGTGCCAGAGTTTACACCTCTATCCATACAAAATTCAAACGCGGCAACCCCTCAGCGCCACTACCATTGCTGCACGAGAGACATTCGCTAACGATATAGTGCACAGGATTGATGATGGCAATATGCATGTGGGCAGCAATTGGTTTACTGACGAAGCTTATTTTTACCTGGACGGCTTCGTCAATAAACAGAACTTCCAAAGGAATCATTGGCCCATTTTTCAGATCCGAAACGATTACTGCATCACGCTATCTGCACATTCTTCGTGAATTTGTAGCGGTACAAACTGCCTTAGACGACACTGCGAACACCTCGTGGTTTATGCAAGATGGTGCCCGGCCACATCGCACGGCCGACGTCTTTAATTTCCTGAATGAATATTTCGATTATCGTGTGATTGCTTTGGGCTATCCGTAACATACAGGAGGCGGCGTGGATTGGCCTCCCTATTCGCCAGACATGAACCCCTGTGACTTCTTTCTGTGGGGACACTTGAAAGACCAGGTGTACCACCAGAATCCAGAAACAATTGAACAGCTGAAGCAGTACATCTCATCTGCATGTGAAGCCATTCCACCAGACACGTTGTCAAATGTTTCGGGTAATTTCATTCAGAGACTACGCCATATTATTGCTACGCATGGTGGATATGTGGAAAATATCAAACTATAGAGTTTCCCAGACCGCAGCGCCATCTGTTGTTGACAATTGTAACTACTGTAATTTCGAAAGTTTGTCTGCCTGAAAATGTACTGTTGTCCCAAGCATATTGCAACAAACGGGGTATTTCTATAGCTGCTCGTTTAGTTTGTATTGCCGTTTCAAATATACCGGTCATTTTTGAAACACCCTGTATATGCTTTGTGCTAACTGGCGTTCTTGAATGCAGGTATCAGTTCATTGTAAGTTATGAGTATCAGAAAGTTAATGGACTAACAGTACATAAGTAATTTCGCAATTAATGTAGCCTATATACCGTCTTTTGCGACTGTATATAACCTATATATGTTACCTGTATTAGTGCGATCGTGGAAAGGAAGGAGGCCTAAAAACAAAAAAACACAATGTTTATAAGTAATTTTGTTTTGCATTCTTCACACTATATTACGCCACTAAAGAGAAATGGAAGTCAAGCTAACGCAGAATGTAAGACTGACGACAGAGATATTTACATAAGCAGAAAATATTATTACAAAAAATACAATTTGGTAACAGGAATGGTGGATTTCGCTACGCGTCTCCCAATACATAAACGTCCGGATCGATGTCGGAGGATGGTAAGGTCACGTAGACAGGTCCTCACAGTTCACATACTCCTTACAGGTAGCCATTATACTAGTAAAACGTTTTTCTGCTAGGGGTCGTGTATAGAATAGTTCATTTAACACACACGTTGCTCCTCTGTCCATGCGGGTAGCGTAAGCGTTACACCCACACACACAAAAAAAAGGTATTCCACTGTTCACAGGCGATTCCGAAGCCCGTGCCGTGTAACAGGAAAAACAGTCAGTGGCAATTTTCCACGGTGGAAATATTCTCGCTACTGATAGACGACCTCTTTTGAATTGCAAATTTTGCTGTAACATTGCTAAGCACTTACCACTTACGATCACTCCACTATCCAGTAAATGATCATGGCTAGGTCATCTGGGGGCAGAGGAAAGGAGGTAAGACATAACGGGTATTAAGGATGCATAAAATAACGACAGAAGCTGATATAATCGAGAATGAGGAAGGGTTTGTTGAGTTTCTGCATGTCAGAAGTTATTATGCCGCTTCCTCTCGTCAGTTTGGTCATCCTTTGGCTATTACGTCGACAGTTAAACTGCTAATCGTCAGTGTAGGGTCAGGACGACACCTTCTGTCATTTCGGTTCCAAGTAACAAGCAGAAAATAGCTGCCGAGAACTCTGACTCTAGCCGCAGTAATAGCTCATAAGAATTGGCCACGTTCCAAGTGGTCATAGAGCAACAGAAGTGCTATAAGAGGTCTGGAATATTTCGAAGAAGCAACGTGTAACATACATCAGAACATTTAAGTGTGGAATGGCTTTGAGTTCTCCCTCTTATCCTTTCCCAGTATTTCGTTCACCACAAAACGATAATATCCTTTGCATTATTTACTTAGGCATCTTTTAATTACACTGATAACAGTCTACGTAGCAGGCAATATGTTCAACTCCTAGAAGTTAAGTGGTTAATGGAACTACTGTCACCTAACTGATATACGAGCAATTATTTATACGAATTCATTTGTAACCTGTCACTGGACCCAGCAATTAAGCTTTATTGAGCCGGAATCTGGAGCTCATCAGATCCGACGAAAAGTGTTTGGGGCTCGTAGAGTAATTACAGCTTTAAGCCAGTCGCGTCTGGTGCGTTCGGAGGAATACCGATGGGAGGACAACGAGCGTCGATTAATTTGGCTAATGGTGCTATAGAGACTGTTTGAATTTTAATTGAGATTTTTTTAAAGGAACTGCAGATCTACAATTTACTCGAACCAGTTTCGTTTATTAATGGCATCCGTGGGTGTTACTGTCTTCATAATTACCACTGCTAAGATGATGCGTAGGTTTTCACTTTAGGGGGAGCGCGAGATATAATTGTGAAGCGGTTACCCTCGGTTCCTCTCTCTGGAAACCCAGTAAACAGCAGCGTTTCTTCGAAATATTGGTAGAAAACGGACAATAACTTTATCTTGGAACTCTTCCATTTGGTCCGTGTTTGCATAGAAAAACAACAGTATGGGAATTCTGAGTCCGCCTTAATGCAAAACATTTTGTTATTTGTTAACCTATTTATTTCCCAAACTAGTTTCGGCGACAAATATTGCCATCATCATTGGGTTCTTTAAATCTTATTTATAGTACGTTATGGCATGTTTTTAAGAATCGTTATCGCTGTTTGCGGCATATTTTCTGTGCTTTTTCTTTTGCCGTTTTTCTTCAGTGTAAATATGTCAGTTGCAAGTTAGTTGGACGGCGTATAGCTGATTCTATACACAGAAAATCAAAACTTTCGCGCTTTGTTTATGATCCACAACATTACGCCATCTTGCTGTTCCAATGTAACCAATTGAGAAACCGCTAATCGCGGCTTTTGTAATCTCAGTGATGTTACTGCGGTCTACATGACGTGTGGTACGTCTGATTATTAATGCAGGTAACACGTCCATGTTAGAACTCAATAGAGGCTGAACCATTACGTGGTGAACCAGCCGCCAGTTTCACATATTCCGACGTGAAAACATCTCAGGTTCCGAAATTCAAGTTACAGATTGAGGAATCATGGTCGTGGGTATGCGAGCATTTTCAGATGAATTGTCACTTGCCATAGGCTCCATTCATAATGACAGGCACATTTCTTCACGTAGACTTACGAGTTCTGTCTCAATCATGCCATAATTCTGTGAATTGAATGAAATGTTCAGTCATGGTTGCAGCATAACGAACTGGAGAGTTTATAACCGCTGGAACTTGTGTGGTACCTTGTCTGTTGTCTCGTCTGTAGTGACAGTGGATAGAAATCTGGAATAAACTGGCTGTCAGTGTTTTCCTATTAGCCAGCAAGTTGCACTCACTCGAATCTTCTGTTCCTGTACCGTGGAGACATCGATCATCTTCACGTACTGCAAGTGTTTCGTCACCAAAATTGGTGAGATAAGAAGAGAAAAGGGGGCAGTGGGAAAGCTACAAATTTTGAGAGGTCAGTAATTGGAAGTAGCTCGGAATATGTTGAAAAAATAAGACAAAAATGTGAGGTAGCCCTGTCAGAATGCCTTAACGAGTCTAACCACAATTCTGTTTAACTTGGGAAGCAGCCACCTTGCAGAATAAGTACTGAAACAGATAACATTTCAAGACACAATGAAACTGAAAAAGAATAACTCCAGTCGCTACAGAGAGCAAGAACTGCTTAATTGAGATGAATTAAGAAAAGAGAACATGAGTTCCGAAATACGATCGCAGAAAGAGGGGCAATATGATGAAGCTTAGCGCACTGAAATCTGCGGAACTGCGATGCCGGTCGCTCATGATGTTAAGTGGCGTGATTGCACCTAGCAACTGACTTGCTGCAAACGTCCTACCGCATTACATGCTAATCAAACCGTACTGCAACCAAATGGGGTTGGCAAGTGTTATCTCCATACTTTTGTAAACTCTGGATGCCACATTGTAACGTGTGTGCAAGACTAGAAAAAGGACCGCTTGCCAAAATGACAGAGTGCTTCAGGCCGCTAGGGTGGCAAGGCCTCTTCGCGCACCAGTAGCGAGACGTGTCTTGGCGCCAGTTCTCACAACGAAAGAGGAATTAGTGCACCTCTGTGTCCACATAGCTCCATACTTTAATTGAGCGTAACGACGCTGAACGTCATGGATTTACGTGATGTTGCATACTTTCTAAATTAATTAAATGATGACCGTAAAAATTGCTTAACCTCTACCATTCAATGGTCCTCAATGCAGATAGTTTCTGCTTGTTAGAGGTAGTTAATCTTATTAATAAAATGATTGATTTAATTTAATCACTTTTCAGGGTTTCGTACCTCAGCTGGTAAAAAAGGAAGTCTTGTAGGATAGGATAACCTTGTTGTCCGTCCTTTGTCACACTGTTAAAAACCCTTTTTCTTAGGAAATGGTAGACGTACCACGTTCAAATTTATGTGACGTGCTAAGGTCTGCGGTCCCTTTGTGTTATAATAAATGTAAACTTCTACGTCCATGCAATCAAAAAAAGCACTCCGTATTCAAGCCAGGTGTGACCTACGGGGACCACCCGACCGCCGTGTCATCCTCAGAGGAGGATGAGGATAGGAGGGGCATAGGGTCAGCACAGTGCTCTCCCGGTCGTTGTGATGGTATTCTTGACCGAAGCCGCTACTATTCGATCGAGTAGCTCCTTAATTGGCATCACGAGGCTGAGTGCACCCCGAAAAATGGCAACAGCGCATGGCGGTGCTGGATGGTCACTCATCCAAGTGCCGGCCGCGCCTAACAGCGCTTAACTTCGGTGATTCACGGGAACCGGTGTATCCATGCAATCAAAAAATACGGCCATTTATATCGCATATTTTGATGGTCGCAAACTCATTCAGAAAAGCCCATAGGGTATTTCCCGTTGACTTAGAATCGCGAATTTGAAAAAAATCAAGGTTTCACAGTACAAGCACAGAGAGAACTACGGAAATTATGAATATGTAACTATACCACACGAAAAAGAATGAAGTCGTATTTTATCTGACTGTATATCTGTCTGTCAATCAGTCTGTTTTCTCAGGAACGGATTGACGTATCAAGTCCTTTGACGGTGTGAAAATTTTGAGCTTCTGTATCAATGCAATCGAAAGATAAGATCAATTAAATTACATATTTGGTATCTTTCCAGTATCGATAGGGATAACAGTCAAAAATCGTCTAAATTCTCGATTCCCGGTTTGGCTGAACAATCTACGTACACAAAAAAATGTTCTAATGTATGTGAAATCTTGTGGGACTTAACTGCTAAGGTCACCAGTCCCTAAGCTTACACTATACTTAACCTAAATTATCCTAAGGACAAACACACACACCCATGCCCGAGGGAGGACTCGAACCTCGGCCGGGACCAGCCGCACAGTCCGTGACTGTAGCGCCTAAGACCGCTCGGCTAACCCCGCGGGGCAATCTACGTACACAAGTAAGTGTGTACGAAAACCTTGGTGCGCGAGTTCTACTCGCGCTTACCCGGATGTTTTAGTTAATTGGCAGTCAGATCCACGATTACTAGCAATGAACTCGGAATTTTGCGAACACCTGGAATCTATGATTGAAATTAAGGAATTAATTATATTGGCCTCTATTTCTTTATGAAAGGGACTGTGTAATGCTACCATCGACAACCTTAAAACGATAATCGATGCTAACGTTATAACTCTGCCAAGAATTTTTGAAAATTGTTGTTGGGTCTTGCTCACTCGTCGCTAATAGGGTGCCAAAGGCATGCAGCGCTCTCGAAAGCCTATACAACAATTGAAACAAATGACATTAGTACTTTTCTATAAAGCAATTGACAATACTTAACTTTGGAGATACATCGGTGTCACAAGTAACATGCAAACTGTAATAGTCCTCGCTATAGGCAAAATCCAGATAAGTAACTGACAAGGATCACAGCTAGTTGTTTTTGTAGCACGCTCCGCAAATACGTTCCTCTAATGTCAGTGCACTGAGTCAATCTGAGCCCCGAGGCTGACAGGAGCGGCGCTTGTATTCACTTCTTTCCGATGTCGCTTGTGGCGCGGCGCGGTCCAGTTCAGTGCACCACTGGCCGACGTTTCCTCGCCGCCTTCTCTGGTCTTCTGTTCGTCTTCGCCGCTCCAGAGCTTGTAATTACGCCAGAACATTCTCCCCCCCCCCCTCCACCCCGCTGCCCCCGCCCCCCTCCTCACCTCGCCCCTCCCCTCCCCCCCCAAAGCGATGGACCGTCGTCGTGTATGGAGTGCGACCACGGCGGGGGATGCAGGAGTGTGGGCGCTTCAACGGTCCGGAAGCTGTGGCTGCAGGGGACGTAAAGCTTCCGGCCACACCCCGCCATCCGGGCTGTGTTCTGGCGGAAACGTCACCCGGAAAACGACCAGATGCGTACGCCTCCACCTCCTACTGCCATGAGCCAGATGAAGGAGGCGGCTACTGCTGCGGTGCAGGCGGGTACAGCTCCATCGGTAGAACGAGTGGATGCGGAGGAAGTGAAGCCTCCGCCTCCATGCTGGCGTCCCGCTGTGTCGCGATGACACCCTCTAGCGGTTGCTGCGGCCGCGCTGTGCTCTGGACCCGTGCATCAGGGGGAAGAGAGACTGAAAGATCATCGGGTACATGACAGAGGCGAAGTTGATTTTGATGGCGGCGCTGCAAGGCATCTGGACCTGAAACAAGATACATGCAAGCACCAAGTCGACGGACGATCTGTGATTTTCCTAAATCGCTCCAGGCAAATAAGGGATGGTTCCGCTGAAAGGGCACGGCCGACTTCCTTCGCTGTCCTTCCCTAATCCGGTCAGACCGATGACCTCGCTGTTTGGTCTCTTCCATCAAAAACCAACCAACCAACGGTCGATCTCGCCTCACGCCCACCATCTGCTGCCACTAAAAACACCGTTAAAAACGACATCATGCTGCGCGAAACGATACTTGCGATCGTCTCTCGGCGCCGGACGCTGAGTAGGGTGGAGCAGTGTGCGATGGCGGCGGCTGGGAAGCAATTCGGACGGCGGTGGTCCATCTCGTGGCTGCGAACGATACGAGACGAGAAACAGTTGCAATGCTTGATCCTTGGTGTGTACGGAGCGAAGTTTGGCCGTCTGCTGCTTGAATGTCCTGACAAACCGTTCCGCTTCGCCATTTGACCGTGGATGGAATGGTGCCCTAGTTAGATGCTGTATTCCATTGCCCTCACAGAATGTTTCGAATTCATTCGACATAAACTGAGGTCTGTTGTCTGACACTACTACTTCACGTAAACCTTCTAGGCAAAAAATCGATGACAACATCTGAATTGTGCTACGTGATGTTGTCGAGTTCCTTGGCGCAGCAAATGGAAACTTGCTATAGGAGTCAACCACAATCAATCAGCGGGTGTTCAGAAAAGGCCTTGCAAAGTCTATTTGCACACGCTGCCATGGCGATTGCGAATTATGCCAAGCAGAGAATTTTTGTGGCGGAGAGAACTGATTTTCGGGCACATGCATGATGCTGTGACGTCATTTGTTCTATTGGGCGTAATTGCCCTGCCAAGTACAGTGTCGACGCGCTAACTGTTTCGAACGAACAATACCCCAGTGTCCATGGTGAAGTAACTGCAAATCTTCTTTTTGCAAAGCTTCAGGTTCAAATTCAAATGGCTCTGAGCACTATGGGACTTAACAGCTATGGTCATCAGTCCCCTAGAACTTAGAACTACTTAAACCTAACCAACCTAAGGACATCACACAACACCAAGTCATCACGAGGCAGAGAAAATCCCTGACCCCGCCGGGAATCGAACCCGGGAACCTGGGCGCGGGAAGCGGGAACGCTAGCACACGACCACGAGCTGCGTACATAACTTTAGGGATCAACACACGTGAATGCCCACTGTCATTTTTGAACAAGAACCACACCTTTCTGTACAGCGAGGCTGAGCCGACGTGCAAAGTATCGGCGCACTACATAGTTCTTTATGCTGTGCAAGGAACGAGGCCAAGATGTGCGAACATAACAGCAAAATGTTCAAATCTGGGTCAGCTTCTGTAACCTGTGCAATTTTCCTATAGTTCAGCGGAAAACACTGAAGCATCGATGTGACAACAAGATGCAGCAGATGCGTCAAAGTCCATAGCAGGGCCAATCTGAGGCCGTGAAAGTGCGTCCGCATTATCATGATCAGCTGTCGGACGATACACAATCTTGTACTGGTATTGAGATAATAACAAAGCCCATATTTACAATTTTTGGGCAGTTCGTACAGGAACCCGTTACGTCAGATGTAACAAGAACTACAAAGGATTGCGATCCGTTACTAAGTAGAAATTTCTGCCATACAAATAGTGGTGGATTTTGGTGATACCAAACACAACAGCCAAAGCCTCTTTCTCAATTTCTGAAAAGTTACATTGAGATTTGGACAACACTTTTGATGCGAAAGCAATAGGTCTGTCCTTATCACCAATTCTGTGCGAAAGCACTCCATCGATTCCGTAAGAGGAAGCGTCAACTTGCAATAAAACCGGTTTGTCAGGATCAAAGTGAACTATGCATCTGAGCAACGCATCTTTAAGTTTTTGAAAAGTTACGTGGCACTCATATGCCCAAACAAAGGGCACATTCTTGCGACGCAAGCGATGCAACGGAGCTGGAGTTTGTGCAGCATTCGGAATGAACCGAATATAATAGTTCATTTTTCCTAAGACTGACTGCAATTCTGTGACATTGCGAGCAACTGGCAGGTTGGCAGGTGGCTAACAAATATGACTGAAGAGGATGTATACCTTGACTGTTTATGAGGTGACAGAGATATTGCAATTCAGGTTTTAAAAAAAATCACGCTTGTCCAGTCTACACTTTAGTCCTGCATCAGATAACACACGAATAACAACAAGTAAAATTTGCAATGTGATCTTCCGGTATACGACCTGCTACAGTATCGTCCAAATAGTTTGTACAGTTTGGCACTTGCGCAATAGGTTGTTCCAAATACCGTTGGAAAATGGCGGGCGTGGAAGCACTGCTAAGATACAAACGTAAATATTTAAACAAGCCAAAGTGAGTATTCACTACACACACTTTTTGAGATTCTTCATCGAGTGGTATTTGAAAATATGCATCGCTCAAATCAATTTTTGAAAAGTAGCGTCCAGAACCTAATTTGTCCATGAGATCCTCTGGGCGTGGCAATAACTGTTTGTGGTTTGACTGTAGACTTAAAGGCAACAGAGAGGCGAATGTGACCTGAAGGTTTAGGGAGCAAAACCAGTGGACTTGCCCACTGAGTAGCTGATATGGGCGCAATAACTCCGCTATCTTGTAATTCTTCAAGATCAGCAGCGAGTTTGTACCTTAAAGCAATAGGAGGAGGTCTGGCCACGCAAAATTTCTCCTGAGCAATGTCTTTCAGCATAATATGTGCAACAAAATTACTAGCTTTGCCTAAATCTTCAGAAAAGCGTTCCGGGAATTCTTTGAGCAAGCTAGATACATTGTCTTTTGTATTGAATGCAGACACTGACAACACATTGTCCTGAATGTTAAAATCGAAAGAATCAAGACCAAATATGTTCTCCCACTCGCATGATTGTAACACTGTAAAAGTCACTGTTCGGGTATGCGAGCGATACATGGCAGGCAAAGTACATGTTCCGGGAATGGGAATGTCTTGTCCATCATAAGCCGTCAGTTACGCACTAGTTTTATACAGGCGTGGGGAGCCTAACAATTCATATATGTGACGATTTAGCAACGTGATAGAAGCATCCGGGTCCAGCTGAAATTACACACGTTTCCCCTAAATAAGTAAATGAACAGACTGTTGGTTTGAATGTCGTATCACCGACGAAAGGCGCGCGGTCTGTGGCGTCTTGTCACGGTCCGCGCAGCTCCCCCCGTCGGAGGTTCGAGCCCTCATCCGGGCGTGGGTGTGTGTGTTGTCCTTAGCCTAAGTTAGTTTAAGTTAGATTAAGTAGTGTGTAAGCTTAGGGACCGATGACCTCAGCAGATTGGTCCCATAAGATCTTATCACAAATTTAGAAATTTTTTCACTAACGAAACTGCACGCTTGCTTGTTGCAGACTTGGAATATACTGCGTTAATGACATGGGCTTTGGGACAATTTTTTGTGGGCCGCCCGGTGTGGCCGAGGAGTTCTAGGCGCTTCAGTCTGAAAACGCGTGACGCTACGGTCGCAGGTTCGAATCCTGCCTCGCATATGGATGTGTGTGATGTCCTTAGATTAGTTAGGTTAAGTAGTTCTAAGTTCTAAGTGACTGATGACCTCAGACGTTAAGTCCCATAGTGCCCAGAGCCATTTGAACCAATTTTTATTACTTAAGAAGTCTTCGAGCCACTCACATATTTGGGAACCAATCCCATATGCTCGTACCTTATTAGGAGTCTGGAGTGGGGCACCGAGCGAACTGCGAACTGCGTGCGCGGCGTGGAAGATTGTTTACTCGGGTTGGCTAGCGCAAGCCGCCGGTGCGGAATGGGGCGATCGCAGCTAAGGGACTCTACCCGGCAAATAGATGGCTGTTCAAATGTATGAGCTGATCTAGTATTTGCACTCTCTGCTGAAATGATGGATCGGACTGTTTCAAAATTTGTTCTCTGAGTTTGACATTAAGCATATTGTACACGATCGCATCACGCAACGTAATGTCTGAATATAAAGAACCGCAAGCGCATTTAAATAAGCATTTCTTTGTCATACCTTGCTACCCACTCTCGATAAGTTTGTTCTGGGCGTTTTCTACAATTGAAGAAGTGATACTTAGCTGCTACCACATTCATTTGTTGGACATAACAGTTTGTTAGTGTATGTACTACTTGATCGTAAGCAAGTTGACTCGGAGTGACGTTAAGACAGAGTTTTTGAATTAATTTGAACACTGCACTTCCTACTGTGGGTAATAGATAGGGAAGTTTCATAGTACCTGCAACATTGCGGGTGAGTAAATGTGCCTCAAACTGTTGTAACCACTCGAGCCATTCTTCATCTTGTTCACAAAATTGTCGAAATGTGGTATAGCAAGCGTAGTAGGCGCTGCTTGTTCCCTAGGGCATGCAGAGTTGGCGAGTAGCTGCTGCACCGTGTTGAGCAGGGTAGAAATCAGCTGCGTCTGAAACTGAAACATTTACATTAGCTGTGTGGCATCTAACGCTTGTGGCTGAGGCGCCTGATCAGGGATCGGACAGGATTGGTGGGCATGTTGGGAAGACACAAATGCAACAAATAGGCAAAATAATGACAAGACGCAAAGAAGTGTTCTGCAACACCCACCAGAAAACACTAATTAGCAAAAACGACAAGAGACTGAAAAAAGCAAAGCGAGCGCCCCTGCAAAGTAAAGACAAATGATAATTAAGGCGCCAGCACTAAAAAAAAAGGATGCAGCGTTCTCGAAAGGCTATACAACAATTCAAACAAATTACATTAGTTGTTTTATATCTATAAAACTTTTGCCAATACTTAACTTCGGAGATACATCGGTGTCACAAGTAACATGCAAACAGTAATGATCCTCACTATAGGCAAAGTCCAGACAAATAACACACCAAGCAAGGTGGCGCAGCGGTTAGAACACTGAACTCGCATTCGGGAGCACGAAGGTTCAATCCCGGGTCCGGACATTCTGATTTAGGTTTTCAGTGATTTCCCTAAATCACTCCAGACAAATGCCAGGATGGTTCCATCGAAAGGCCGCGACCGACTTCCTTCCCCGTCCTTCTCTAATCCGATGATACCGATGACCTCGCTGTTTGGTCTCTTCCCCCGCACAACCCAACCCAGACAAGTAACTGATAAAAATCATTACTAGTTGTTTTTGTAGTACGCTCCGCAAATACATTCCTCTAATGTCAGTACCCTGGGGCGATCTGAGCCCCTAGGCTAGCAGGAGAGGCGCTTATGTTTTCACTTCTTTACTATGTCGCTCCTAGCGCGGCGCGGTCCAATTCCTCGCACCATTGGCCGACATTTCCTCGCCGCCTTCTCTGGTCTTCCGTTCGTCTTCCTCGTTCCGGCGCTTGTGGTTACACCAAACAGTTGTGACCGTGAGATAACCTAATGGAAACAGAACAATTAAAATGGAACTCGTTTCCGAAACACTCCAGCAGAGTATCAAAATGGTTCAAATGGCTCTGAGCACTATGGGACTCAACTTCTGTGGTCATCAGTCCCCTAGAACTTAGAACTACTTAAACCTAACTAACCTAAGGACATTACACAACACCCAGACATCACGAGGCAGAGAAAGCAGAGTATCAACAACAGTAAACAGGTGGGTAAGGAACAGACGTTCTCCCAGCACAAAAGTAAGTTGTAACATTATATATTAAAACCGGTCGTCAGCCTAATTAGTCATTCTTGCGTCAAGCAAATAGCTAAAGCAGGGGGCAGTGCTGAGGCTAACCTAACCTTCCTTGACACAAACACAAACTCTTTTCTTATAGCTTTTCATACTACACCACAGTAACCTATAACCTTACAAATAGATGTGCTAGTAACTAGCAAGTGGCCAATGAGATAGTAAACAGTAACATATGCCATTCAACAACACGTACCTTTAATGAACTAGGTGTATCAGTTTATAAAACCAATTACCGACACATATGAACTAGTAGCAATACTGAACACGGAAAAGCTTGAAATGATACTGAGCTTAAATTAGGTGGTCTGCTGATGATCATAATGTATAATGTCATTGCTTAGTACTGGATTTTATGTCTGTGCACTAACCAACGTGCATTAGAATAGATAACACAGTAAACAGTTCTTTCCTAAACTCGGTTTGAAGCAACTAAAAAGAATGCACATCTAAATAGACTGGCTCTGAAGGAGCTTTTGAATTGCTTCATTAACTAACTAGCCTAGTAAATGAGAACCCTTAGACTTTCATGGTTTGAAGAATCATGCTCACTAGCAAAGCTACACCAGTTTGTATGAGAAAAGGTAAGTATTCTTATCAATAATAATTAATTAAGTAAAGCACAACAAACTATAACTCTTTAAATAACAAATGTGCTCTGATAAGAAGTCTTCTGACCTACTCAAAAGCACAATTGGCTGTACAAATAACAACACAACATTAAATTCAAGTTCGACCACTTTCTGATAATAAATCGGGACACTCGGAATTAAATTCACTAAAATAGGATACCTGTCCAGGTTTGTGATATGGGATATAGCTTTTAGCAACACCACAATTATTATTATGAAATCAACCAAATTTCACAAATACTCGGTCCACTTACAGAGTGACAAATACAAACATTTTAGTGGAAGGCTGTTAGCACTGGTGGCAATTTCCTGAGGCTGTTAACCTGCCGGCGACGCAATCATAGCAATATCTTCAACTAACTTCCCGGAATTCAGCCAGGTAACACTTTCAGCGACCGCAATTGCATGTACGCCGCATGTCCGTTGCAGTTTGCCTTGAAAATGGCGGGGTGTTCTCCCGCCGAAATATCGGCGGTCGCTGAAAGTGTTATCTGGCTGAATTCCCGGAAGTTATTTGAAAGTTGTATACCCCAGGAGAAATTCACGTCTCATAGCAATACTGTTGGCCTAGCCCTGTTACATATCTTCTTGGCGTCAGAATTATATTTTTATAGGGCCAAAAACCATGCTATGATTATGATAATGGTATCACCAAACGCAGCATCCGAGGCCCATAAATACTGCCCTTGAGCTCTTCTGGCCTCAAAACTCCAGGGATACGAGCCACAATGATCCATTACTGCTAGCGAGGTGTTAACCGCAGCACTGCTCAGCCTAGACTCCTTACCCGTCACAAAGGACGAGTTACCACTTGTGCGCCAACCACACCTTTTCCACTCTGCCAGACTACTCCCGTAGCTGCGGGGCTTCCCCACATTTTTTACTGCTACAAATTTATCGGGCAACAGACTGCGCCGTACGAACTGTCAACACAACTGGCACCGCTAAGAGTATCCTACGACTTCCACATCGCTGGCAGAGGGTTGTACACAATGCTGGTGACTACTTTGAAGGTCAGTAAAACTTTGAAACACGTATCTATTTTGTACGAGCTGTAAATAAATAGTTGCCACTATTTGAGTTCCAACCCTCGTTTAACAATTATTCCAGCAGTTATTTAAATTCACAAGCACATTTCAAACAACATCATTCAAAATTTTATGTAACTGAAACATGTATACAAAGAATTTTCATGATAGATACAACATTCTATATAAGCAACACTACAAACTGACATAGAAATATCGATACAGATAAAAAATATGTCAAAAAAAGGTGTTACAACTGGACCGGACTGCCATTGTAGCATTGCCACGTGCATTGTATGCCTTTAAAAGTCTCCACTACACAAGAAGATCTGAAAATTAAGTACGTTTTGGCTATCCTGACATGAAAAAAGTAAAATTAACAGTGACGTTATTGGAAAACTTGAGGAAATTATTTGTTTAACGACACTGAAAGCGGGGAAAAAACGTTCAAATGTGTGTGAGCTCTTAAGGATCTAAACTACTAAGGTCATCGGCCCCTAGACTTACACACTACTTAAACTAACTTACGCTAAGAACATACACACACACACACCCATGCCCGAGGGAGGACTCGAACCTCCGGCAGGAGGATCCGCGCAGTGGACAATAAAGCAAAGAACCTGGAGGAAAATATAGGCTTCTTTTCTATAAGAAACATAAATGCCTTAAATTTCAATTTTACGTGAAATCATTTTGCGCGCTCACTTCTGGTTTGTAACAATAGTCATTGACTTTAAATGGGCTAGTCAATCCATAAGCGATAGCCTATGGACACTGAAAGGGAGCATGCTGGAAATGACTAAAATGGGCAGGAAGGAAATACACTGAAGTCAGACGGGTGTCAAATGAAATTGTGCCCTCACGAAATAAAAGCCGTTTTTTATTGATCACCACGTAACACGCTGCTGAAAGTAAACAAAAAACGAACGACAAAATTTTTGAGATTTGTGAACAGATTACATTATGGAAAAAAAATTGATAGAGAACCACATAATTTAAAACAAAGAAATGTATTATTAATGTTTTATGTTCACTGCAGACTAGAATTAATACAGTTGCTAGGCACACGTCGGAATATTTGGCCCATGCGGAACATAAATTGTATGTTAATTATTCTATATGAGTCCTTGAATGGATTTACATGCACACGTTGCTAATATTTGCTGAGTGAGTTTTTGCCCCTCGTCTCCTCAGTCTCGGCACAGGAAGGTGTGCTACACTGACTTCCGCCCCAGAGTTTGTAGCAGGACATGGCTCGTTAAGCTGTAAAGCTGTTAGACGGTGTTCACTGGCCACTTGTCATCTTGTTGAAGTATATATCCAAGGCGCACGACGCCAAGTCAGCTGGTGAATGACTATCAGTAGACGACGCTAAATGTAGACATTTCCGCGCTGGAAGATCCCACAAATCATCACTGAATAACAACATAGCGGTCATGATCTTACTTCTTGGTGCAATCGTTTTTAATTACTTGGTCTCCCCTCTTTACCTTCTAACTAATTTATTATTTTTCCGATGGTTTTATTGCTCGTTCAAACTTTGTGATTCATCCCACTTTATTGACGAAATCTACAGTTCCGTCAATTTCACACAGGCGAAAAGAAACATACACGCGCATCCACGTGAAGCCGCTAACACTGCAAATTTCCGACCAGTTCGTAATAACCAACTCATTGGTGAACTTACTGTCTGGTTGTCAGTTTTATATGCCCGCATCTCGTGGTCGTGCGGTAGCGTTCTCGCTTCCCACGCCCTCGTTCCCGGGTTCGATTCCCGGTGGGATCAGGGATTTTCTCTGCCTCGTGATGGCTGGGTGTGGTGTGATGTCCTTAGGTTAGTTAGGTTTAAGTAGTTCTAAGTTCTAGGGGACTGATGACCATCGATGTTAAGTCCCATAGTGCTCAGAGCCATTTGAACCATTTTTTGTCAATTTTATTTCGAGATTCCCTAAACTTTTAATGTAAATTAACCCCTCATTAAAACTCCAAAGAGGAAAGAGACTAATAGATTCCTGATTCTCGACATACTGGGGAACAACAGCCCTGATTCTGATTTCAGATATGATAATTTTGAGAGGATTCTATTTGTTGTTCAAGGTGGCGACATCTGATAAATTCATATCCAAATTCAAATGGCTCTTCATTTTCTTCTTCGCGGAACAGAGGGTGCAAAGACTATGGTGTCTGTCCGGATGGAAATAATGCTGAATGTGAAAGTTCTGTGAAAGGGTGACATTGAAGCCCCAACAGGCAGCCCCTTCCAGACGCTAGCATAGCCCGATTTTTTGAAGTAGGAAACTCTCCGCTATGTCATCACTCAGAGGCCATAGAACCTCAGAGCGCAGCTACTCGAGTTTGTTTGCTAGCTTCTCTTCATACCTACGGTCACAGCAAGAAGACTCCCACGAGAATGCGCTATGCTCTTAGCACTTTCGGCCTTGACTCAGAGTACACATTTTCTGTACATTAACATTAGCAGAAGACAATAATGTCGCTCACACCTTGGCGTCACCTTATATACCTGCTTGGGCAACTGCATCACACAGTTGCCGTGAAATTACACCCTCTGCCATGTGGTAAACAGTCATCGCAAACCCACTCCACCACTGTCACCTCGATCGGTATCTCAGGGGTTAAAAAAATGGTTCAAATGGTTCAAATGGCTCTGAGCACTATGGGACTTAACATCTGAGGACATCAGTCCCCTAGAACTTAGAACTACTTAAACCTAACTAACCTATGGACATCACACACATCCATGCCCGAGACAGGATTCGTACCTGCGACCGTAGCGGTCGCGCGGTTCCAGACTGAAGCGCCTAGAACCGCTCGGCCACACTGGCCGGCTATCTCAGGGGTTCAATTCTCTCTCTAGCCTATGAGGATTCTCACATGCATTCAACTCTCTCCAGCACACTAATAATCCAACAGTCGCTTAAGTCTTTTTGATAGCTATCTAGGTTGATTTCTACTGTACATTCACTGAGTGCTATCTCTGTATATAAGTAGTATTAACACATTAGTGAAGTCTACTATCGGCTGTATGTTTATGAATTCTTGTAGACTATATTTCATTGTTAAACTTAGTCTGTTTCATTACTATTACATTCCCTTGTAAGGTGTCAGGGAAATCCAACACCTTCCATGAAAACACTGACATGATAAGCAAATCCAGCAGTATGTCACATAGCTCCGAATAAATCGTGACATTAAATTAACCAAAGTAATACGAGCAACGAGTGACCAAATGGAATACCACAGACTAACACAAGAATGCCTAAATGCATGTCATACCTTCCCACCGTGAGACAGACGCAGTTCCGAGGGGAGAAACGAGAACAGAAGCCGAAAGCAGAACCGTGTTAAGTCATAAGGCCCTACGATAAGGGACGGACACCCACGTCTCCAGCTAACCGTTAGGACCACCCTCCAGCCCATGTCAAAAGCTCTGGGCCCTCTAGAAGAACAGCATGGATCTTACGATACCACGAAAAGGGCCACACCACTCACAAGTTTTAGCGTGAGACTTTTTCACGTCTCTGTTACGTTAGGACCACCCCCCTCCCATCCCATGCTAAAAGATAGCGCCCTCCAGAAGAACAGTATAGATCTTAAGATAACTCTAAAAGACCACACCAGTTGCAAGTCTTAACGAGAGACTTTTTCGCGTCTCTGTTACGTTGCTAACTTTAAAAACATTGCCCCACCACGAAAAGTATAACGTTTCTCATTGGATAGACAGAATTTTTGTAGGCGGAGCTTAAGGTTAACATTGAGACCCTGATTGGTCAGATGAAAACACAGCCAGATAGTTTTTTTTTTAAACCAACTTCGGTAAATTGTCGTAAGGAGAAGTTAGGAGGAGGAGTTGCTTCGGAGACGAAGAGGTGAGCGGAGCTGTGCTGGCCGCCGCCCCCTGACGAACACCGACGAGGTAATGAAGACACGCGATGCCGCATAACAGCGCATAAAGCTTCCCTCAGAACTGCAGAAGTCTCATCTGTTACACCCCCTTTTTGCGTAATACTAGTGTCGATCGTCGATTAAAGCTCATGATGTTCACATTTGCCACTTGAAGTAAAAATCTGAAACGCGATGATTTTGCTGTTATATAGTTATTGAGAAGCCACATCAGACACTGTAATTTACGACAAGTTAGATAAATAATTAAAGGTAATTGAGGGTCACTGTAGACCATTTTGAGAGTCTTCTCTTTTGTGAAACTTAATTTAAACCTAGATTATAGATGTGATATGGCATAGGTTATCCTTTGATCCATTGTAGAACTTGGAAACCCATTCAGGGAATATTCGTTCACATTTTGTTGAACGCAGTTGTTTTTTACCATCCTGTATTAAAACATCTCCTTTTATCAATAGTGCAATTTATAAACAATGTATTGTGAGTAGAATAAAATTTCCAATGGTAAACTTTACTGCTTTTTCGACATTATTTTACCAGCTAACTAAAAATAGAAAAGCCTTTAACCTCTTCCACTAAAATTAGGTAGTATTAAGATTCTTTTACAGGGAGTGCAGTGGAGCTGACCCTGAGATCATTAAGTATTTGTTTAGAACTTCGCTAGTCTCGCTGAATTCTTCTGAATTCTACATGTCATGTGTGGTCTGGCGTCTCCTTACCAGCAACAGGTCCCAGGTTCAAACTAGTCAATTCCCTAAAAAACACGCTCAGAGCGTCGTTGCGCGAAACTGGTAGGGAGACACGATATAGAACAGACAGACACCATGCAGAATGTTAGAGAATGGCGACCCTGCCAGAATGGTAAAATACCATGATTGAAGGTCGACCACATGCCTAACTAGGTCAGAAAAATATCTTATAGAAAAATTTTTGTAAAAAAAAATTGACCGAATTGAGGTAGAGACCCAGCATGAAAATGGACAGAGAATAGAGGACAGTATCGTGAGAAATAGGACAAATAACGCACCATAACGAGGATAATGTACGCCAAGGCATACAAAACGTAAGTCAGCATACGACAGAGAAGCAGGAATGTAGAGAGACAGTCTATGAGGATTCTAACTTGCGTCTTGAATACGTAGAACACATAGTACAAGTAATCAGAGCTCACTCACCACAGAGTACAAGGAATGCGAGCAGAAAGGTGTCACAGCACAGTTCAATGCAATCGGTTGCGAACCAACACTTGGGCGAAAACACAGAGCGTAGGACGTCGGAAGAAAACGCAATAGGACCACCAATCTGGAAGAATTATTACAACAAATTACGGAAACAAGGCAAAATAAAGACATAGCGAACCAAATTCTAATTCAGAATGCAGAAACCACGAGACAAATGCGTGAGATTAAAGAACAAAACAAAAAAAATCAGTTACACCTGAGTCATATTGAAGACGAGGCAAATGAATCTCGAGAAGTGATAGGAAATTTAATAACAGGTCACAATCAATTGAGAACAGACATTGACAAGGTACAAGTGGACGTACAAACATTGCGTAATGACATTCAGGACGAGATCAAAACATTATATAACAACACCCAGGGAGAAGTCAAGAAAGTAGAGAAACAGATAAACGAAATTACTAGACAAGCAGCAGGTACAGCGCGTGAAATTGTTGAAAACAGTGTGTTACACAAACGTATCACAAAAGCAGCACTGAAAAGATATGATAACCGCATAGTCAAAATAGAAGCGCAAACGAAGCGACGATTTCAGAAATTGTGAACAGAGTTACAAACCATTGAGGAGCGTAGTGAACAGGATCGAACAAGCGCTGAGTCTGCAACCACATCCGTATCTGTAACAGCACCGGAAAAACAAGCAATTAACGAAGATATTACGCATTTGCGATTCCAATCACAGGCGGAAAGTAACATACATGACAATGGAAAGCCAGGTCGCGAAGAGTACAGTGCAATGCATTCAGCTACACGTTCACAATCGACGGAAGAATATTATTGCGTACCACTCCAACGATACTACGCAAGGGTAGGCGAAAGTTACAGTGGACAATATCCAATGGATCTACCACAACCGGAAAGAACGACTGGAGAAATGATCAGAAACAAAAGTGGCGAAGAATCGCGAGTTTCATATGGAACTATGACGAAGTACGACAACGATCATTTCCTCACAGTCAGAAAATTTCAACACTTTCGGGAAGGAAACTCATTATATCCACGAACTTTTATTGATCAATTCCGAGTAGGATTACCAGAACACTGGACGCTAGCACACAAATTAGACTTTATATGTGCACACATGTCAGGAACAGTCGCAGAAACCATGCATGTTGCAGCGACATGTCGATCGTACAAAAATTTCAGAGAGAAATTTCTCTCATGATATTGGTCCAGCGAAGCACAGAACAGAGTGAAGTACGAATTATTACAGAACCCATATTTTGAAAATTCAGGAGAGTAGAGTCCCGTGAAATATTTCGAATTAATGGCAAAGAAAAATCAATGCTTAGATGTACCATACAGTGACGGAGAGTTGATTAAATTATGTACAATGAAGCTACCATTGAAATAGCAGCAATCATTAGTAGGTCGCGGAGGCAATGACGTCGAAGCATTTGAAGGTATTCTAAGGGAACTAGAGTTCACATTTTCGGAAGACGACGCAAGAAAAAGACGAAGCGCACGTGAAAACGAAAGCAAAAAGCAGTGGAATCCACAAGACACAGTACGAAGAAACAATAATTACGAACCATGTGATAACTTCGCACCAAGAAACGACAATAGATTTCAACAAAGAACCGGTTATGGATTTAGAAGAGAATATGGCAATAACTATAATTCACCCAGGAACGGCAACAAATATTACAGAGGGAATAACGACAACCGGAACGGGTACTGGAGAACCAATAGACCGACAAATTATCAACGAAGAAACCAGTATCAACAAGCTGAACAAGGAAAGAGAATACAGATAGAAGAGGTCTAGGTAAGACCACCAAACCCCGATAAACGTTCGAATTGACAGCTAAGCGCCCAAGCCAAATAGAATGAAGCACCGACCCAGGACAATTGCAGCACCTTGAACAGAGAAGTAAAAATCTTATCACGAGAAGAGAAGAAGGAAGAAAGAAATCCGCAGGGACCAGATGAAAACGAAGACGAGAAAATAACAATATCGTGTTGGGACGAAATTAATAGGGAGAATACTGACGAGGAAGATGAATTACCAGAGGCATTCACAACGAATGTAGGAGGAAAGGAGGAAGTAATGAGTATTGCAGAGCTATTTGAGATGGAAACCAGGGAAAGCGAATTCAATGAGGATAATGCGCAGTCGACAGAAGTTGAAAATAAGTTACGAGTGGGCACACAACCCAACGTATATAATGAAGGAAGTTATGAAGCGATAATTACAGCATTTAGATGCGATTATGTGTAAGTAGCGACGAAGAAGGAGAAGATAGACGAAGATGAGGAAAAAGTAGAGGATGTTGAAGAAAGCGTAAATGAAGGAAGAAATAAAGAAGAGGAAATAAAAGAGAGAGAAGTAGCAGTCAAAGCTTATCCTACAGAAGGTTCGAATTCACAAGGGAAATTCCTAAAAAGACTCATGTATGATTCAGTGGAAGATTCGTTGATGCAAGAAGAAGAAGAACAGAACGAACCCTTTCAAATTCAACCAATTGTGAAGGCCATGGTAAAGCATATCCCAGTCAATATTGTAATTGATAGCGGAAGTGAACTGACTGCGATCTCAGAAAATTTATTCATGCAGTGTAATGCCAATGAGGAATTGCCAGTTCTGAAAGTAAGATTAAAGTAAGAGGTCCTATTAGAAACAATGCTGCGGAAGTTTCGAGACAAACAAGGTTAATTCTTTCGTGCTAAGGTCAAGAGATCGAAGCAAACTTCGTGATTATACATAAACTAACTGTAGATTTGATTATAGGTGCAGATTTTTTAAATGAGAGACGAGCGATAATAGATAGGGGGGGAAGGTAGCGTAACATTCGTGAATGTCACACTTCTCTTTGAGCAAAAGCTAAAATTAGAAGAAATACCAGTTATAAACAAACAATTAAGAATGACGGGGAGATAAAGAGGATGAAGAATTAGAATGGTATGCACAAAAGGGGGAATCGCCTCAACTCATGCTAGAAGTCCATAAAGAAATCGACGAAAAATTGCAAGAAGTTCAAGGTATTTCGAAACACAGTAAAAGAGAATTAGAGGGTATTTTGCGAGATAAAGCAGAGGTATTTTTGCCTAAGACTGGCAGCATTAAGCACTTTCAGTACAAGTTTGAAGTAAAACAGCACAAACCATTTAGAGTGCCACCCTATACAATCCCATTAAGCTACAGGAATAAACTATTACAGGAGATATCTAAAATGTTAGATGACGATATTATTGAACCAGCTACCTCCACATATAACAGCCCGCTCCATATTGTGCAAAACCAAGATGGGAGGATCAGGTTAGTGCTTAATTCCAGACAGATCAACATAATCATAATCACTGAGACAAATGGCTCAGAAAAATTAGCGGAATTGATACAAAACATCCACGGTGCTAAGATTTTTTCATCAATTGATTTACGGAGTAGTTTCTGGCAAATAGAATTGGCCCCAGAATGTTGAAAATTTACAGCACTTATCGTATTCGGTAGATGTTACCAGTTTAAACGATTGCCATTTGGTTTAAACATATCATCAGCAGCGTCTATTAGGGGATTTATTACTCTACTCAGCCCTAAAATTTTACAAAAAATTGCTTGATATGTTGATGGTGTGATTATAGCAGAACCCTCTTGGGAACATCACAACGACACATTAAATCAGTTTTTACAGATCATGAAAGAGCATGGGGTCACAGTAAATATAACAAAATCCAAATTTGGAAGGCGAGCGGTCTGATTTCTAGGACACATAATTTCCGAGAAAGGGGTAATGACCGACTCAGAAAAACTAACGACAATCAAAGAATTCTGTACTCCATATAATAAGAAAACTCTCTGAGGATTTCTAGGTCTCACCAGATTTTATAAAAGTTTTATTTGGATCGACTCTCTCGCAAGACCACGCCTATGTGCATTGACTGGAAAAAACACGCCATGGGTATGGGATCAACAAGCCAATGAAGAATTTTTAAAAGTGAAAAACGCACTAACAACAGCACCGATTTTAGCACATCCTGATCTAACCCAAAATTTTTGTATGGCCACTGATAGCGCGAAAACAGGTTTAGGAGTTGTTTTATCCCAAGAATACGAACAGGCAGGGCTAAGATCATATAGAACAATTGCATTTGCCAGTCGGGTACTCACAAAAAGCGAGAAAAACTATTCAGTCACGGAGCTGGAAGCATTAGCCATTGTATGGGGCTTCCAACGTTTTCGAAACTTCCTATTCTGAAGAAAAACAAAAGTATACATTGACCACAAAGCATTAGAATTTCTGTTATCCGCCAAACTAACTCATGGGAGGTTAGCCAGATGGATGTTAATACTACATGAATTTGACTTCACTATTACACACATACCACGACCAGCGAATGTATTAGCAGATACTTTATCACGATGTCCACAGGGTGCATCCAATAACATAGGTTTGGAAGCAGCAGAAGACCAGTTTACAATGTACTACATGAAACAAGTACCTTTCGAAAACTACATTACGACAGCATTGAAAAACATAGGCAAAGAACAGGACAAGGATCCCGAAATACTAGGAATCAAACACAAGTGGATAAGTAAGGATTTTCCAGACATTCGACAGCACTATCTCGTAAAAAACAATGTTTTATTTTTTTAGACGAAATGTTGCAACGAATGAATGGTAAATTTATGTCCCAGATGAACTAATTAATAAGTACATATGGTATACACATTTAAGTAATGGCCACTTTGGACCTAAGAAATGCTTTTTAAAAATAAAACAAACAAGCCATTTTCCTAATATGGAAAGACGAATTAGAACAGTATTAGTCAAATGCAGAAAATGTATGAGGGCTAAACATGCCACTTTCCAAACCAAACCACCTATCTTTCCAATAATCCCTAAAAGATTAAAACAAATAGCTGCAACAGATTTGATGGGGCCCCTCCCACGCACAAAAAGTGGATATATTTTCATATTTGTCGTTTTGGAACTTACTTCTAAATATGTTACCTTGACACCATTAAAACGGGCAACAGGTCTTACTATAAGTAAAGCATTTAGACAAGATTTTCTCAGACAAGTAGGTCGAGTGGAACGAATAATTTCGGATAATGGCCCACAATACAAATCAGTGCAATGGCAGAACACGTTAAAACAACACAAAATAAAACCCATCTACATATCTAAGTAAAAACCTAGCGTATATCCAGCAGAACGATCTATGAAGGACATAGACACTTTATGCCGATTATATGCAGGCAAAAGACACAACACTTGGGATATATACCTTAAAGATTTTCTAGAAGTAATAAATGAAATGCCACATAGCACTACACTACTACCTCCAGTTACTGTACTTAAAAATATTGAACCCCCCAAACATAACCAGAGAAAATGTTAGATTTCCTATTGTACTACGTAGACAGCACAATCAAGCCATAGCAACAGCACTCTCCAACATAAGAAAGGCAGCCATTAAAAGAAAAGAAAGAGGAGATAGAACAGCAATTAAAAGAACATTCTAAGTAGGCCAGAAAGTATTTGTAAAACACACCATCTCTCCAGCAAACAGAAACACAAAATACATAAGTTTTTACGCTGCATACAAAGGACTTGTCATAATTAGCCGAATTGCTCATGATAATGCTGTGGAACTAATGAACCCAAAAACAAGCAAAACCTTAGGACTTCACAATGTGAGCCATATCAAAAAGTTTGAAGATTAATTTTATTACTGGTAAATAATCAGCACAATATTTCAAGATTATGTTGCAGATAAGATCGTCAGGAGAAAGAAGAATGAAGAGAGAGGAAAGTGGGAAAAAGAAAGTAGTTTCAATAAAAACAAAAACAAAAATAACACCAATAGTACCATAGATTAAGGTGCAGGGATAAAGCGTAGATAGTCTAACAGCATGAAATATTAAAATGCTATACACCACGACACTACTCAAAAATAAAAAATGAATTTGAGGTTTCTTGTATAAGTTAAGACTCAAAAATCTTAGAATTGTAACATGGAAAGGGCGCCAAAATTTGTAAAGCTTTTAAGAATGCGTACTAGGTACTAGACATATGTTAGATGATTATAAGTAAAACTTTTTGTAAGAACCATTGTAAAAACTCCAGCAAGGACAAGATGCAACGACCCATTAGTTGCAATGAGAGAAGTACCAAGAAAGAAAAAGACGTAATTAGCAAGACACAAGGCAAAAGCGTCGAGAGAAAGGAAATGACAGCGAGACCAACAGAAGGCCCTTGTATCGAAAGTGGGCAATAAATTTGCCTGCTAGGCGGACCCCTGCTGGGATGGAACACGGAGCCGCACAGTGGCAATGCCCTGTAGAGACGCGACGAGACGCCAAACAGAAGAGTCTCCAAGCGCCCCGAATGAACGGAGCGGACGGATACCCACGTCTCCAGCTAACCATTAGCACCCCCCCCCCCCCCCCCCCAGCCCATGTCAAAAGCTCTGGGCCCTCCAGAAGAACGGTACAGATCTTATGATAACACAAAAAGGGCCCCACCACCCACAAGTTTTAGCATGAGACTTTTTTGCGTCTCCGTTACGTTAGGTCCAACCCCAGACCATGTTAAAAGATAGAGCCCTCCAGAAGAACAGTATAGATCTTACAATAACGCTAAAAGGACCACACCAGCTGCAAGTCTTAGCGTGAGACTTTTTCGCGTCTCTGTTACGTTGCTAACTTTAAAAACATTGCCCCACCACGAAAAGTATAACGTTTCTCATTGGATAGGCAGAATTTTTGTAGGCGGAGCTTAAGGTTAACATTGAGACCCTGATTGGTCAGATGAACTCTTCAGGTCCCAGGTTCAAACTAGTCAATTCCCTAAAAAACACTCTCAGAGCGTCGTTGCGCGAAAGTAGTAGGGAGACACGATATAGAACAAACAGACACTACGCAGAATTTTAGACCCTGTCCACCTTCCTCAGCTTACAAGTTAATTGAGATATCCCGTAAGGATGATGCTCGAAGTTGATTGTCTTCCACTCTCGATACTGAGTCGAGACCGGAACTAAATTCCCTGCAGCTTGTAAATTTCCACCCTAAAAGTCAGAGCCACTTGTCGCGAGCTGGTAGTTCTGTGGTGAGCTGTTTTCAGTCGGGTGCTCAGCGTTTAGACAACAGGAGGGAAAGAAGGGAGGGTTATTACGATACAGCTGAAGGTGTGTATAAAAACAGTCTTCGTTGGGAATTTTTTTTTAATATCAAAGATGCGTTTCTCCTTGGGGCATAATCAGATTTTGTATAAAATAAGAAACCAATCAATTAGAAATAAACAGAGCAAGGGGCATGATCCTACCTTGTACGACCACACAGGTAAAATGATCTAAAAGTAATAGAAACTTACGCTAAAGTATCTCGATATGTAGTCCATCCAACATAAAGCCATATAAAGCGAAAAATGGATGCAACAGTAACTCGATATGTACTCCATCTGTCATAAGAACATAAGAAATGCAAAGTAAACCTAAGTAAAAGAAAAGAAAACCACCAGTATATTATCAAGAAGGTATAAGAGGTGGCGGAAAAGTTTCAACGACTATCGCATGTTACCTTGAGCAGTCCAGCTGACTCCGGCATAGCAGTACAAAAAAGGGCCACGCTTAGAAAATAAATGCGATATGATCCGGATACAGCACAATGCCCAGATGATGGTATTATTGTCTTCACCGGCCCTGTCTCTGACATTACATCAATCCTTCAATAGTTGATAAGCTACATATAGAAAAAACATCAGTAGCTGAGCATGGGCGTCTTTCCGTCTCGCTGTTTTCGAGGTCCAAATTTGTGAAAATGCCGTTTATGAGGAACCTGCGTTATGATTTGACTAAAATTTTTAAAAACTACGATTTGTGTGTTGTTTTCGCAACTGGTGATAAGCTTCAGCGTAACTACATTCACTGTGAACGCCCCCATATGAATAAGTATGGAGAGTCGGATGTTTACAAATTAGAGTTAGTAACTCTGAAATGTCATATATACGCCACACTGGCAGAATGTTTAAGACCAGAGTCAGTGAGCACATGCTAACTAAGAAAGGCCAGGTTAGACAGAATTCCGCGTCTGCTGATTATCTTAAGTCAAACGTGCACCAGCCTGCCACACTAGAAAACTTGAGAATACTACACCTTCCTCAGAAGGCGAAAAAGCTAAATCTACTGGAGGAGCTGTAAATTATGAAACATCTTTATGCCGATAAAGACAGGTTACTGAACTATCAATTGATTAGCAGAAATCAAGTATATTATGATAATATATGACCAGTATTTGAAATGTTGCTTCAATAATACCTTTTATTTTACGTCGACAGTATTCTTTTTAACTTGTTCATTTTGTTGCAAGTGAAGTAAGGGGAGTTATGTTTCAAGAGGGGCTTATTAATGACCTTAGTTTATCATAGATGACATTATCTTTTTAGGTTCAGTAACTCACATTTCTTTATTTTAATACTGAAAATAGGCCTTCGTCTCTAGTTTGCAATGTTTATGACTGCCCCTACTCCTGAAGTCTTGATATGACTCGGTGTTATTTGTGCTTCATGTAGGGATACCTCAATGTGCTTCTGATATCATGCCATTGCTATTGCTTGAATATATATATCTTAGTAGTTTTTGTATTTCGTAAATGTGCCTTACGCTGGTCATGCGCGCCGCCTGGGGACGTCTTGGTGCACTACACGCCAAATTTGCATCTGGATCTGTCACAGAAATATTTGTGTGCGTGCCAAACAGACATTGCGCTTGAACAGCTCATAACGCTTTTATTTTGTAAGCGTGGCCATATTTTGAACTGCTAAGGCGGAGTCAGTTCGCGTGCTCAAGGTAACACGGGATAGTCGTTGAAATTTTTCAGCCGCCTCTTATGCCTTACCTTATTGACTCTCTTGCGGGAATTTGAAATGGCTAGTGAAGGGTTCATGGGTTGACGACGCTACGCTAGTATCGTGTAACTCTACATGTTACTTGTTACCAGTTATTCATTTCAATGCTCAAATGCGGCTAACGTTACAGAAAACTTCGTGTAGTATTTGTATCGCCGCTGGACCACAAGGTGTCTGTTCTTTCGGAAGTGTTCAAAAGAACAAACATCACATCTATATAGCACACTCCTGGAAATGGAAAAAAGAACACATTGACACCGGTGTGTCAGACCCATCACCTTGCTCCGGACACTGCGAGAGGGCTGTACAAGCAATGATCACACGCACGGCACAGCGGACACACCAGGAACCTCGGTGTTGGCCGTCGAATGGCGCTAGTTGCGCAGCATTTGTGCACCGCCGCCGTCTGTGTCAGCCAGTTTGCCGTGGCATACGGAGCTCCATCGCAGTCTTTAACACCGGTAGCATGCCGCGACAGCGTGGACGTGAACCGTATGTGCAGTTGACGGACTTTGAGCGAGGGCGTATAGTGGGCATGCGGGAGGCCGGGTGAATGTACCGCCGAATTGCTCAACACGTGGGGCGTGAGGTCTCCACAGTACATCGATGTTGTCGCCAGTGGTCGGCGGAAGGTGCACGTGCCCGTCGACCTGGGACCGGACCGCAGCGTCGCACGGATGCACGCCAAGACCGTAGGATCCTACGCAGTGCCGTAGGGGACCGCACCGCCACTTCCCAGCAAATTAGGGACACTGTTGCTCCTGGGGTATCGGCGAGGACCATTCGCAACCGTTTCCATGAAGCTGGGCTACGGTCCCGCACACCGTTAGGCCGTCTTCCGCTCACGCCCCAACATCGTGCAGCCCGCCTCCAGTGGTGTCGCGACAGGCGTGAATGGAGGGACGAATGGAGACGTGTCGTCTTCAACGATGAGAGTCGCTTCTGCCTTGGTGCCAATGATGGTCGTATGCGTGCTTGGCGCCGTGCAGGTGAGCGCCACAATCAGGACTGCATACGACCGAGGCACACAGGGCCAACACCCGGCATCATGGTGTGGGGTGCGATCTCCTACACTGGCCGTACACCTCTGGTGATAGTGGAGGGGACACTGAATAGTCCACGGTACATCCAAACCGTCATCGAACCCATCGTTCTACCATTCCTAGACCGGCAAGGGAACTTGCTGTTCCAACAGGACAATGCACGTCCGCATGTATCCCGTGCCACCCAACGTGCTCTAGAAGGTGTAAGTCAACTACCCTGGCCAGCAAGATCTCCGGATCTGTCCCCCATTGAGCATGTTTGGGACTGGATGAAGCGTCGTCTCACGCGGTCTGCACGTCCAGCACGAACGCTGGTCCAACTGAGGCGCCAGGTGGAAATGGCATGGCAAGCCGTTCCACAGGACTACATCCAGCATCTCTACGATCGTCTCCATGGGAAAATAGCAGCCTGCATTGCTGCGAAAGGTGGATATACACTGTACTAGTGCCGACATTGTGCATGCTCTGTTGCCTGTGTCTATGTGCCTGTGGTTCTGTCAGTGTGATCATGTGATGTATCTGACCCCAGTAATGTGTCAATAAAGTTTCCCCTTCCTGGGACAATGAATTCACGGTGTTCTTATTTCAATTTCCAGGAGTGTAGTTTCACGGAGCACACGATTTTAAAACTATAAACCAGGCAAAAATATTTGGAAATAGATCGCGTATAGTACCATATCAGAGTATTTTGCAAAGGAAAGGTCTGACTACTGAGAAGCAAACAATATTCTAGTACACCGACTGACGAAAAAGACTGAAACACTCAACGGAGAGCTGAAAATGAAATGAAACTTCACTAGTTGAGAAGGTATGTGGTGTTATCTCAGTGTTTGCAAAATAGAGTCAGATTTACAAAGGACTGAGCAGTATACGCCCACTTGTCAGTGTGACGTCGCACCACCCCTGGCTTGGAAGCGTGGACTGATCGTGTCGGGAATCGCGTCATCAAACCGTTGTGTACTCTTTTGAGGAAAGCTGGCCCCCAACTGACGTAATTGCTCCTTGATATCCCAGATAGTGTCACCAGGACTGACTTCACGTCCATACTCGTCCCACATATGCTTACTCTGAGCCAGATCTGCGGATATAGCTGGCCACGAGAGTGTCTTAGGATCACACAGACATTTCAGGGAGAGACGTGTGGCAAGTGTGAACGATCAGTTTCCTCTTTAAAAATGACGGACTTTACAGTTGCGTGGAAGGTAATGCCTGATGACGCAGGGTGTTCAAAAAATTGTTCCAGTTGCTCTAAGCACTACGGCACTTAACATCTGAGGTCATTAGCCCCCTATACTTAGAACTACTTAAACCTAACTAACCTAAGGACATCACACTCATCCATGCCCGAGTCAGGATTCGAACCTGCGGCCGTAACAGCAGCGCGGTTTCGGACTGAAGCACCTACAACCGCTCGGCCACAAAGGCCGGAGACGGAGGGAGTCTCCGAAGTACCGGTGCGCCAACAGATTTTCCTCAGGCACTACCAGCCGTGACCTGAAATATCCGCTAACTCCCCACACGAGGACACCAGGAATAACACTACATTGCCTCTCCAAAACATTGGAAGAATGGGACATCTCTCCATACTCGCCGACGATGGTCGTCTGGGGTAGTGCCGAACCGGTATTCATCACTAAACACAATGTGACGCCTGTCGGCACCAATTCATGCTTCCCATCCGGGCACCTCTCCAAATACAGCCGATTATATTGTGGTGTCACCTCCATCCTATGAATGGGAAGCTAGTTCGGCTGCTGCTAGTCTCCCACAAATGGTGCGGGATGACACACAATGTTGCAGGTGTGATGAGGATGATGATTTTAGGTGAGGGGCCCTCAACATCATGGTCATCAGCGCCCTGATGAAAAGTCAGCATGCCAATCTCAGGGGTAGGACGAATGCTGTCACCACGTGCAGAGCAGTTTATAATGCATTTAAGTCTTCCTCCTTTCTCCAGCAACTTAGGGATGAGGTCTGACAGTTCACAAAATGTCACCATCCCTGTAACACTGGTATCAGTATCGGCGAGGTTGGTGGGCAGCTATCCATCGAGACTGAGGGCTGCCCTAATATCAGTATATAAGATACACATTGCTAAAATATGCTGAACTGATAGTGGCACACCACAAACCTTGCAGAGTGGTGGATCCTCCCTCTGTAGGAGGAAGCCATGTCTTAAAGGGCTGTGTCTGATGAAGCAGAACCTCCTTCCAGCGGCGGAGCTGTCATGAAGTCCACAGTGCCTGTGTGGTCGATTTGAAAGACCACAGTTTTTTTTCTGACTCCTTCCACCATTCAGTCTCCCAGTGCCGCATGATGCGTCTGTCAGAAAATGAGATGACGGCGTACAACGGAACTGGACATTGACGGACAACACCATCCTGATGCTGCAGGGAGTCCATTACTTGTTATCGGGGGATGTGATGGGGATACCATGTGCTTGATGCACAATACGGCTATCCTCAGTGCAGGTGGTCAGGTGCAATCCACCTAAACCTTTATGAAGAGTATGCTTGTCCTGAGGTTCATCGTCATCCAACATTGGGTCACTGTCACATCCGAATGTCCCATAAATCTGGATATAGTGCGATTCGACCAGTTGGCGAAATGGAGACATACAATGAGGCCTCTTGGTGTCAGGCGTACTCAGTCCCACATGCCTACGCAGCCTCTCCGTGTCCTTTACAGTGACCTCTCAATGTCTGTCGCTATTCACGCCCCTTATCTAGCCTACCAGGCTCGGACATAACACTAAACACTAGCAACGCTAACGTATTCTGGTCGTCGTTCTTCCTATCACAGAGAATTACAACTTTACCATTTACATACCCAACGGGGTTGCGTACATGTACAAAGTTACCCAAGACATCCGACCATATCCCCTGCTGTCTTCACATTTTTTTGTGAAGCAGCGTATTCGTTCAGTAATATCTATATTCACATCTGTGTCTACATACATACTCCTCAAGCCACGGTACGGTGCACGGTGAAGAGTAACACATACCACTAGTAGTCAAAACACTGTCTGCTCATATAAGCCTCCGTACAATCCCTAATTTCTATCATCTTATCTTGGTGGTCCTTATGCGGAATGTACGTAGGCAACAGTAGGAGACCCGTCGGCTTCAAATACCGGTACTTTAAATTTACGCAATAATGTCTCGAGTAAAGCGTGTCGTCTTGTCTCCAGAGACACCTGTTTGAGTTCACTAAGCACTTTCGTAATACTTGAATGCTGATCGAACCTACCGGTAACAATTCTAGCAATATTGCAAAAAAAAAGGTTCAAATGGCTCTGAGCACTATGGGACTTAACATCTATGATCATCAGTCCCCTAGAACTTAGAACTACTTAAACCTAACTAACCTAAGGACATCACACAACACCCAGTCATCACGAGGCAGAGAAAATCTCTGACCCCAGCAATATTGCAGGCACTGTGTCCGCAGAATTAATATTTATGTTTGCATCAGTAATACACGGAGGTGATAAAATTCATGTGATACGTCCTAAACTCATGTCGCGTCTTCATTTGCACGGCATAGTGCAGCAACTGTCGTGGCGTGGACTCAACAAGTGGTTGGAAGCCCCCTAAGAATTACTGAGCCATAATTCCGAAAGTGTTGCCGGTGCAGGATTTTGTGCACAAACTGACCTTTCTATTATGTCCCATAACTGTCCTACAGGAATCATGTTGGGCGAGCTGGGTAACAAAATCATTCACTCAAATTGTCTAGAATTCTTCTAACTAATCGCGAACAACTGTGGCATCGTGACATCCCTCATTGTCAATCATGAACATTCCGTCGTTGTTTGGGAACATGAAGTCCATGAATGGCTGCAAATGGTTTCCAAGCAGGGGAACATAACCATTTCCAATTAATGGTCGGTTCAGGTGGACCAGAGGACCCAGTCTGTTCCATGTAAACACAGCCCACATCATTATGCAGTCACCAGTTACTTGCACAATCCCTTGTTTACAACCTGGGGCCATGGTTTCACGAAGTCTGCGGGGCACTCACACCCTACCGTCAGCTCTTACCAACTTAAATCGTGATTCCTCTGATCAGACCCTTCTTTATCCCTAAGTCCTTATCTATTAAAAAAACTACACACTGATCTTGCCAAAACCCGAGAAGAGATTCTTCTTGATGTTTTAGCTCTCTGGGGCACTCTGGGATGCTCTCTGTGTGAGGCATCTCTGTGCTCTGTGTGTCTCATTGCTACTACTGACTTGAGGCGTTGTTGCGGGTCTCCTTCCAGTCACCTATGGCCCAACTGATATGGTCAGGAGCCCAGGAGAAAAAAATGGTTCAAATGGCTCTAAGCACTATGAGACTCAACAACTGAGGTCATCAGTCCCCTAGACTTAGAACTACTTAAACCTAACTAATCTAAGGACATCACACACATCCATGCCCGAGGCAGGATTCGAACCTGCGGCCGTAGCAGCAGCGAAGTTCCGGACTGAAGCGCCTAGAACCCCTCGGCCACCGTGGCCAGCTGCCCAGGAGAGGCGCTGCAGGCCATGTCGTGCTGTTAGCAAAGGCACTCGCCTCGGTCGCCTGCTGCCATATCACATCAATGCCAAATTTCGCCTCACAGGCTTAACTGATACGTTCGTCGAATGTCCCAGTTTGAAATCTGCTGGTGTTTCATGCAGTTTTGCCTCTCTGTTAGGAGTAAAAACTCTACGCAAACGCCTCTGCTCTCGGGAAGACTGTCCATCACTGTGTTGTCGGTGTTGAGAGATAATTCCTGAAATTTAATATTCTCGGTTCGCTCTTGGCGCTGTGGATCTCACAATACTGAATTCCCTAACGGTTTCCAAAATCGAACGTCTCATGCGTCTAGCTCCAACTATGACTTAGTGTTCAAAATCGCCTAATTCCTATCGTGCGGCCATAATCATCTTGGAAACCATTTCATATGAATCATATGAGTCAAATGATAGCTCCGCCAGTGCACTGCACTTTTATACCTTGCATACGCGATACTACCGCCATCTGCACATACCATGCACACATCGCTATCTCATGAGTTTTGCCATCTCAGTGTAAATGCAACAGGTCTACCCAAGAGCAGACTTGTAACACGCCAGTCTAAGGTGACTACAAAAGACAGACTTAATTTTACAGTCAAATCTTAACTGCCATGGGGGGTAGCCGCGCGGTCTTGGGCGCCTTGCACGGTTCCCCCGTAGGAGGTTCGAGTCCTCCCTCGGGCATGGACGTGTGCGCTGTCCTTAGCGTAAGTTAGTTTACATTGGATTAAGTAGTGTGTAAGTCTAGGGACCGATGACCTCAGCAGGGTCCCAGAGGTACTTACAAGAAATTTTAAAAAAATTTTCTTAATTGATTTTCCTTAATAAAACGGCCGATGGTAGATAATTTATTGGTTTTTGTTCCATAGTGGTTGCTCTGTACCTCCATCGCATGCACATTATATCTCCGGGGTACCCCATTCTCCAGAATGCGATGCTGCAGAGAGACTCGGCAGTTCTTTGTTATAGACGTGCAACAGATTTTTCGAAAACTGTTAATAAAAGATTTTTCCCATGCATCGCCCATCTTCCATTCTATATAACTTTCATTATATTCCACTGAGTCTGTTAATTTCATTCCTTAGAGGGGAATAGAAAGACGAATGTGACTGGTCCGTTACATAATATTTGAAATTAAGCATAAATTTTACATATTTTCCGATTACATCGTAGTTTAATAATTTTTAACATTTTCTTATGGGACTTGGCGTATCTATTTACAGTGAGTGAAATTAAACAGACGCCTATTTCATAATAGTCTTGGGCATCTATGCAAGCGTACTCCCACACGAGCTACCCACACAGCCTCTTGGGATTTGGGGTGCTCTAAAATTCTTGTATGATGTTAGCCGCTCTTTGTAGCTGTGCCGGTTCCAGCGTGGTAACATTCGTCTTGCTTTACAGCGAGCAGTGGCACTCGGTCTTGCGCTTGTTCCAAGCGTATTACAGAAGGAATGAGGACCCATTTATTCAAGAGGGAAAGGGTCCATGCGGAGAAGATGTCTTGTACTTCTCTCTTTAACTTTTTGATCTTCATACAGACCAGTTGTCTACTTAGTAACATTAAGCACTTCCTACGTGTCTGATGACCCACTGCATTACCTAAATGGGAATGCGCTTCATATCCCTTGACAAGGCTGAGCTCTAAGTGTTGGGTAAGCGCACAACCCTTAACCTTGCGAACATCTGTTGCAGGTATCTGGCAACATAAATTGTGCATTTGAAGGTGGCAGTAATACCAGAATCTTTTAAACGGTTTATTTCTGTGAACTTCATATCTTGCGTGCGTGCCGTTGTGAAGAGAAGCACGACAACCACGAGTGAGGGGCCAAATAAGACAATTAAAGTATTCTTTGGCTGAACTTCGGTGGCTACATCACAAAGTCTCTCCTTAAGAAAATGTGATGAATTCAGTACATAGCTTTTACAGGCCGTCATAAAATAAATCGCACTGAGTCCCCGTGTTACGTCCTGCAAGATCGCTCACGTTATTGGTAAACATTCTTCGCTCAAGAATTTTCTTACGATAGCAAAATGCTTTAATCAACGACAAAAACAGCAAAAGCCTTCTAGCCTCATAAAGTCATTTCGTTTATAACTAATTCTGGCTATCGAGAATCACTCATATTTGGTGAAACGTATAAGCATCTTTTTCATTTAAAAGCGTGTGACATTTGTACACCGTGTAAATATTGCACAACAACTTATTTACAGTATTCTAAGCTCATATAAATCTTGAAATCTGTAATTAAATCAAAACTATACTTATTTCTCGAGTTTGTTTCGTAGCACTAATGGAGACGTTTACCTGCAAAATGGGAGAAGCTTCCTGTATGTGTTTATCTACTGTATAAAACTCTACATGAAATAAAGAGTACAGCTCAACGGAAATATTTTACAATAGGATCAAATTCGCAGGTATACAACTGCTGGCATCCAAAGGCAAATAAATAACTTGGCGGGGATTCCTTCTCCGACAACTGTCATTAATTTTATTTTTATTTCTTACATTTTTCGTCTATCTTTCAAAATAGTGAACAGCGTTCATCATAGGAGTGAAATTTACGAATTTAGATGCGGAAATAATTATTATGATGTGTAAGATATTTTGGTTCTCAGAGTAGTTGCAGTTAGTCTCTAGTTGATAGATGACTGCCTGAGACCTAGAACAGTGTGTGTTTTTATAAGCGTAAATGCATTGTACCGTGACAGTATTCTGTGTGTCATGGAAGATATACAAACAAAATTGAAAGGAAAGCCAGTCTTAGAATACTGTTACAAGTTCATTGAGAAAGACGAATGATGAGCATTGTTCTTATGAGGAACGAAACGAGAGAGTAATTCGGAGTATTTATTAGAATTTACATGAACTCTGACATAGTGAAGGAAATGCATTAGAGTGGTTGCACTTCTTCGAAAGCACTCAACTGTGCCATAAGAAGTCGCTGGATTTTTCAAGTAAGTTACTCAAAATTAATTCAGTTCCAATATTAAGTTGTAATATACTATTAGGTACAATTAAAATGAAACAAAAAATGGTTCAAATGCCTCTGAGCGCTATGGGACTTAGTTTCTGAGGTCATCAGTGCCCTAGAACTTAGAACTACTTAAACCTAACGGCACACACATCCATGCCCGAGGCAGGATTCGAACCTGCGACCGTAACGGTCGCGCGGTTCCAGACTGAAGCGCCTAGAACCGCTCGGCCACTCATGCCGGCAAAATGAAACAGTCATTTACTCTTGCCGAATTTTGCTGTAGGGCACCGTCATCCTAAGGAAATTTCACCACACGGAAATCGTGACATGTGACGCACAAGCGGTGAGTAATTTTAAATGTGAAGAACCGTCTGATGATGAGCTTGTCCGTTCGAAACCGGTAATGGCGCTATTTGTTCTAAATAAATAGCATTATTGGCGGTGGCTGTTTCTTGTTTTTACTTAATATAAGAATTAGTCTGCAGAAGCAGTAAACCTGGATCAAAAAGCTGCCTTAGAAGGCAAAAAAGTCTGGGCTAACAAGGAGAGGCTAGCGAGAAAGTTGGGTGTCGTATGATTTCTGACAGGAAACGATCAGCGCAAGATAGGAAGAGCCTTTCAAGGGCATTAATCTTGTCGACAAGCTGCCTGGCAGTGTTTTACTGTGCTCTTAAATTTTGTAACTGCTTCGTTAGGTCCGAAATAATGGAGAGACATAGACAGTGACTAATTCAGACCAGGAAAATGCACAAACTTATGTGTAGTCTGTTTACACAACTCACGGTAGCGCCGCACCACCAGCAGAATAAGCGGATCTGGTGCCAGCAGTACATATAGTCACTCTGTAATTTCTCTGATGCGCAGCCTGCACAAACAATCTTTCGTCCCTTGGAGTGACCGCGAACAAAGTTCACCCTATCTGTACACATATGACGACAGCACACTTACGGTCTCCGCCCCACACTGGAGTGCCGACGTGAGCGTAGCAATCATCAGTATTGAGAATAACCTTATGCCTAATTTATCTAACTTCTACAGAGCTCTGATAAACATTTATAGCCTCTCTTTGTACGAAGTTCCAGTTCTACGGAGTTTTTTTTTTTTATGGGTGTATCTCCGCGACAACGCGTATATAACAACAACTTCTTAGGACTGAAACATGCGTATTATGTTTCTGATGAATAATATCAATCCTTTCTGTTTACAAACGATATAGATAGAAAACTTCAGTAACTGTCCATAGCTTCTATTACTATTATTAAACTTAATCATTGTGGAAATATATATTGTTTTAGGTCTCTGTGTAGGTGGTTTTTTTTTTTTTTTTTTTTTTTTTAAAGTTGTGAAGAATGAACAGAGCTGTTTCATTCAGTTTTAGCTAAATAGTTTAGCTCATAATCAGGCAGCGTTTTCTTGCCTCTCATTCATAAAGCATATAATTTTTGCAATATCTCCACACTAATGCGTCATTTTGTACTAAGGGTCTGTAAGACTTCGAAAGTTCATGCCCCGTAGCTAGTAAATAGGAACCAAATCAGCAAACTTTAGTCTATCACAGCAATTTATCTCTATCTTCATAGACAGTTCAGAGGATGTCAAATAACCCATCTCCAGAACATCGATGTATACCATTTCTCGCTTCGATTTCTTAGTTGGTTAATTCCAAAAATAGTTTTAATTCCAACGATGGTGAGGCCACTCAGTAGCGGGGGCCTTGGCGTCCTTCATAAAAAATCATGAGATGGGCAATGAAAAACTCGTTATAAGCTATTCACTGATTGGTTATCAAAGTCAGACTCTGTCTTTGGTCACAAGCATTTACATTGACACATAGACAGTATTAAAAACTATTAGGTCATTGAAAGGTGTAAAAAATGCACTAGAATTAGAATAGCGGACTATTAGAAAATCTGTGAGAGAGGACTCCCAAGTACAGACTATAAACGTCTCTCTAATAATAAATAGACCAGGCCAGCACCGCACAAAAATTTAAAACATGTACCACGTTAACAATAATTTATCCATTTTACTGGCTGTTGAGCTCCGTGGTTGTGGCTTATATTACTTTAATAAATACAGCAACGAGCTACTTTGTTAAGTATTTTTATTTAAGCTAATACGCGTTTCGGCCTTTCACCAATCTTCAGTTAGCATAATACGTATGTGAGTCTTCAGTCAGTACGTACAAAATTGGCAGCAAATTGGATGCTGCAGCAAAATAACAATTCCGTTTAACTACTGCACCTCGCGAGTTGTATATTTCCGGTGTGTTGTTGTCTAGGTGTACCTATTTTCTGCTACGCTTGTTGTTAATCAGTTTTTCGCGTTTATGGATGCGGCGGAAACATTTTTTTTACTTTTTCTCACAAAAAAACAAAAACAAAAACAGGCCAGTATCCGACATGTTGCCGTCTGACATCTTTATTTACATCCGAAAACACGTCTATGGTCAAAGATTATATTTTCCTTGTAGGTTCTGCTATGGTCAAAGTTGCATTTTCGTTACAGTTCTGTAATACAGAACATGGTCAAAGTTACATTTTGCTTACAGTTCTGTCGGATAGAAACTGTAAGCAAAATATAATCTTTGACCATAGACGTATTTTCATATGTAAACGCAGATGTCAATTGGCAACATGGTGGATATCGAACTGGTTTTGGGCAAAATAAATTTAAAAAAGTGTTCCGCCACGTCCATTGTCGGAATAACAAGCAGAGTAAAACGTAAGTATACCTAAACAGTGATACATCGGAAATATACAACTGGCGAAGTGGGGTAGCTAAACAAAACTGTTATATTGCACAGGGTAGCTGCACCATCCATTACCCTAATTACATATGGGTGAAAGGCCGAAATATGCATTAGCTTGAGCACGTAACAAAGTAGCTGGTTGTTGTATTTATTAAAAATAATGTACCACGTTGGCCATCTTGTCATGTGAAATTGAGGAAAAGTCTAGATGGTAACGTAATAGCTATTAGAATAGAAAGGACAACCACTTAAAATGTAATATACACGAAACAGTGGATCACAGATACCCAATACTAGAGGTTCTTCATCAGATTAAGAACCCATTGTCATCCGCCACTATCCTCTATTTTTGGCAGGAGTATCTGGCACTTCCTATTAGTACAATGGGTAGTCAAATTTTTAATCATGACTTCGAAAAAATGAATTTACATAATTAATTTCTTGTTTGTAGGTGCATGTCTGCAGTCCTGGCACACACTGAAAGCTTCACGTCACAGTACCACGAGCTCCGTAAAAAAGCATAAAAGAAGTGGTTTAGCCCATTGATAAAATAGAGTTACATTTTCAAGAGGAACAGTGGTGTAACAATCCACACTGAGCTGGACTATGTCGACGGAAATAATGCACCATTACACGACACAGTAGTTAGATGGCGCATTCGCTTCCAGTAGGTTAAACAAATCTGCATGCCAAAGAAGAAGGCGGCAGACCATCTCTCTGTGAAGAACCTGGGATCGCAAACGAAGTGGAGGTCCTCTTTCTCGAAAACCGGCGTATCGTTATCGAGAAGACCGTGGAAAAAACGAAAGTCATTGACGAATCAGTTTCCAACATCTTGCATGGTATTTTGAACATGACAAAGGTCGGTGCCCGCTGGGTTCCACGGCTGTTCACGCCCACTGAATAAGTTCGCTGAACAGAGGCAGTGCAGGGGATGTCGCAGCTATATCAGGCCATTTCAGATGACTCCCGTAGCCACATGATCATCACGGACAAGTTCTGTGGTGTTACAATATGATCACGAATGGATTTAGGAAGATTAGTGTCTAAGGTCCCGCCGATAACGAAATCTTTACAGGACGAGCACACGCTCGGCAGTGCCGTTTCTAGCTGACGATCCTGGCGATGCGTGGAGCGATTTAGAGAAATCACGGAAAACCTAATTTTGGGTGATCAGATGCGGATTTGAGATTCGTGCGTCTGTAAAAAGATCGATGCGCGAAGCACACAACGACTAACACCGCCACTTCTCAGCAATGGATCTAGCCGAGAACACGAGAAAATTCTGATCATATGTAAAATCGCTAAGAGAATCGAAGGCTTCTATCCAGTCACTCATTCATCAATATATGCGCCAATAGCAGATAGCAAAAGGAAAGCTGAAGTTTTCAGTTTGTCGTTTAAGAAATCATTCAAGCAGGAGGATCGTACAAACATTTCGTCATTTGAAGATAGCACATATTCTCGTATGGAGGTCTTAGTAAAAGCCATCCCTGTCGTAGAGAAGCAACGGAAAGAGAAGAAAACAAGTAAATCGTCAGATCGGTTTTAGAAAGAGTTCTCTACGGCATTAACCCTTTATTTACCTTGCATTTATCGCGATCTCTCGCCCAAAGCAAAGTCCCAAGCGTGTGGAAAAAAGAGAGGACGTGACTCCTGTTTGTAAGAAGGGTAAAAGAACTGCCCCGAAAAATTACAGACACATGTCCTTAAAATGGTTTGCTGCAGAATTCTTGAACATATTCTCAATTCATATATAGTTAAGTTCTTTGAGACGGAAAAGCTTATGTCCACACATTTGCACTATTTTAGAAAGCACTGCTCGTGCGAAACTCAGCTTCCCCTGTTCTCTCATGATACTCTGTGAACTATGCATGAAGGATAACAGAGAGATTCCATATTCCTAGATTTCCGAAAAGCATGTGACACGGTTTCCCATAGCAGATAGTCAACGCCGGTATGAGCGTACGAATTAGGTTTCCAGGAGTGAAAGGCTCGAGTACTTCTTAAGTAATTGGACCGTGTACGTTATCTCACCGGCCGGTATGGCCGAGCGGTTCTAGGCGCTACAGCCTGGAACCGCGCGACCGCTACGGTTGCAGGTTCGAATCCTGCCTCGGGCATGGATGTGTGTGATGTCCTTACATTAGTTAGATTTAAGTAGTTCTAAGTGCTAGGGGACTGATGACCGTAGAAGTTAACTCCCATAGTGCTCAGGGCGAAGCATTTGAACCGTTGTCTCAGACGGGGAACATTCATCAGCGACAACGGTATCGTCAGGAGTGTCGCGGAGAAGTGTGATAGGTCCGCTCTTATCCTCTGTGTACGTGGGTGAGAGAAAACAGACGCTTTACGATTTCCTCCTTGCGGGATGACTTTCCTAATATTTCTCGCAGTGTTTTGTATGGCATTGTGACCGAGCACTTGAATTATCGAAAATTGTACGCACGTCGGGTGCCGAAAATGTTGACGGGTGTGCACAAAACCAAACGTTTAGACAGTGAATTGACTTTCCTTGAGCGGTACCACAACGACGGTGATGATTTCTTAAGCCAAATTGTGACGGGCGATGAAACATGGGTGGCCTACGTCACATCAGAATGAAAGCAGTAGTCCATGGAAGTTGAGCAAGGGCATCGTTTTACTGCAGGACAATGCCCGTCAGCATGTGGCGAATCAGACCAAAGATCTCGTCACATCTTTTCGACGGGAAACTCTAGGTCATCCTCCGTACAGCCCCGAGCTTGCGCCCAGTGATTACCAGCTGTTCCTGCACTTGAAGAAACACCTGGGCGGTCAGCGTCTTCAAGACTGTGATGAAGTCAAAACAGTGGTGATTCAGTGGTTAACAAGTCAGGCGGCAGACTTCTATGAGGAGGGTATTCAAAAACGGGTACAAAGTTATGACAAGTGCTTCAATAGTAACGGAAAATGTGTAGAAACGTAGATTAAGGTTCAGGCTTTCATGTAAAAATAAAATTATTGAGATATCTTAGTACGTCTTTTTTTAAATTTCAAAACGGTACGTACGTAAAAAAACACGCCTCGTAGCAGTGATAGTGAGCTGCTTAACAGAGTCAGGTCGATAAAATACCTAGGGGTAACGTTGCAAAGCGATATGGAACGAGCCTGTAATGGCTGTAATCGGGTAGATCAATGGTCGACTTCAGTTTATTGGGAGAGTTTTACGAAAGCGTAGTTCATGTGTAAAAGACACAACATACATAACACTAGTGCGACACATTCTTGAGTGTTGCCAGAGTGTTGGGGATTCCCACCAAGTCGGATTAAAGGAAGACATCGAAGCAGTTCAGAGGCGGGCTGCAATATTTGTTACAATCAGAGTCGGTGAGCACGCGAGTTTTGCAGAGTGGCGTCACGGACTCAAATGGGAATCTCCGGAGCAAAGGCAACGTTCTTTCCGAGGAACGCTATTGGGAAAGTTGACAGACTGGCATTTGAAGCTGACTGCAGAACAACCCTACAGCTGCCAACGTCATTTCGCGTAAGGACCACGAAGATGTGATAAGAGGCATTAGGACTCGTAGGGATGCATATAGAAAGTCGTTTCTCCCTCGCTGTATTTGCGAGTGGAACAGAGAGGGTAGTTGTACAACATACCCCCCACGACGCACTATACGGAGTATGTATACAGATGTAGATGAACCGTTGTCCTCCTGAATGCAACTGTAATCTGCTAACTACTGCTCCACTTCGCTCGGTACACTATGACCCAGAAGTAAAAGAGCAAAGTAAGCTGTGGGTACATGTGGCTTCCCTACCGCCGAGAAAGGCGAAGACTCATTTATCATCGCTGAAGGTGATGCTGAATGGTTTCTGGGACTGCCATGGTGTAGCGCTAGTCGATAATTTTTGTAAGGGGTAAACCGACACAGGAGCATACTACCACATCTTCCGCAGAAGCTACGAGAGGTGGTCAAGATGAAGCGTCAGGGGTAGCTGTCCGAGGGGTTATTTTTTCTCCACGTAAAATTCATTCTGAACAGGACGCAAATCACACGTGCTGCTTTTCTGGGCTAGCAAATTTGCCTCAACACGCCCCCCTCTCTCCCCCCCCCCCCTCTCCCAACCGTGCTCCGCGCCCTTCACTTCTCCTCGGATGAAGAAGCCATTGCGTGGCACGCACTTTCAGAATGATAACGAGGAGATTTTTGAGCTGAAATGTTTCCTGAACAGTCAGAATGGACACTTCTGTAAGCAAGGTTTCCGCCTATACATCTGTCGTTGGAGAAAAGATGTGGCATTATTGCTGAATATTTAGAGAAGGCCTAACACCAAGTTCCATATTCGCAACTTGATTCTTCTTCCCGAGGTGATAATTAAAACCTTATGACTCCTCCCTCGTAAACTCTTGTTTCGATGCTCCACTAGTCGAAGTATTCTGATTGCAGCTATGGAAAATGATGACGAACTTAATATACAGAGGAAGTTCTGCAACATAAAATCCCGAAGTGGTAAGTTGAGAGTGGGAAAACAATATCCCTAAAAGTCATGACGTCTGAGTTGTGCAAGCAAATCTTGTATGAATGGTGAAAAAATGCTGAAAAGAAAACAATGAAGAAATAAACAGAACAGGAAGAGTGCTAACAAGAAGCGGTAAGAGTGAACAATTGAAATAACGCCTGACGCCAAACTGAATTAAATAACGACAGTCGATAGTAAAAGGGATTTGTGTTATCACACAGTTGTCAGTCACATACGCTACACTTCTTCTTTTTCTTGCAACTTAGTTCCGCAGCTACACATAGTCGGCATCCTCACTTTTGGACCTGACATGGTTAGATTAAGGGGAGGCCGGAAGCCCTTCCTGTGGCCAGCCCGTTACCCCGCATGATGGAAGACGTGCACACCAACTGTCTGCGTGTAGCGTTTTTCCTGTGGAAGAGTGCGAACGTTTTCGAATCGTGTAACTGATGTGGGATTTGATTCACTTAGTCGATCATGGGAAACTACCTAACATCACACCAGGGGTGGCTGGTACACCAACCCTCGTCGTTAACCAGCCACTTGGATTCGGTCTAGGGTCGGCAACCTGCCCGAAACCCGGGAGCGACGCGTTAACACACACATCTAACCAGGCGGGTGTCACATACGATGCAATAAAAGAAGTTATAATTCGTTCTATGCACTCTGAGATGATAAAAAATCAAGAGACGGCGATATGCACATATACAGATGGCGGTAGTGACGCGTACAAAAGGTATAAAAGGGCAGTACATTGGCGGATTAGAGATTAGATTAGATTAGATTAATACTTGTTCCATAGATCATGAATACGACACTTCGTAATGATGTGGAACGTGTCAGGTTAATGAAAGATGTCTGTACAAGATATTACATTACACAAAATACTGCATGACACTAATGCTTAAGTTAGTTTTTTTTTCCCTCCCTTAATTTATATCTAAAAATTCAGCCAATGAGTAGAAGGAGTTGTCATCTAGAAATTCTTTTAATTTATTTTTAAATGTTGGTTGACTATCTGTCAGGCTTTTGATGCTGTTTGGTAGGTGACCAATGACTTTTGTGGCAGCATAATTTACCCCCTTCTGTGCCAAAGTCAGATTTAACCCTGCATAGTGAAGATCATCCTTTCTCCTGGTGTTATAGCTATGCACACTGATATTACTTTTGAACTGGGTTGGATTATTAACAACAAATTTCATAAGTGAATATATATACTGTGAGGTTACTGTGAGGATCCCTACATCCTTAAATAGATGTCTGCAAGATGACCGTGGGTGGGCTCCAGCAATTATTCTGATTAGACGTTTTTGAGCAATGAATACTTTTCTACTCAACGATGAATTACCCCAGAATATGATACCATACGAAAGCAGTGAATGAAAGTAGGCATAGTAAGCTAATTTACTGAGATTCTTATCACCAAAATTTGCAATAACCCTAATAGCATACGTAGCCGAACACAGACGTTTCAGCAGACCATCAATGTGTTGCTTCCAGTTTAACCTCTCATCAATGGACACACCTAAAAATTTTGAAAATTCTACCTTAGCTACAGACTTCTGTTCAAAGTCTATATTTATTACTGGAGTTGTGCGATTTACTGTACGGAACTGTAGATACTGTGTTTTATCAAAATTTAAAGAGAGTCCGTTTGCTGAGAACCACTTAATAAAAAAACATCATTTACCATTACATCACTTAGTTCTTCGTTTTTGGATGTTATTACTATACTTGTATCATCAGCAAAAAGAACTAACTTTGCATCCTCATCAATATGGAATGATAAGTCATTAATGTATATCAAGAACAGTAAAGGACCTAAGACCGAACCCTGTGGGACCCCATGCTTGATAGCCCCCCCAGTTTGAGGAATCAGCTGTTGTATTAACATTACATGAACCACTTATTTCAACTTTCTGCATTCTTCCAGTTAAGTATGAATTAAACCATTTGTGCACTGCCCCCCTCAAACCATAATGATTTAGCTTATCTAAAAGAATTCCATGATTTACACAGTCAAAGGCCTTTGAGAGATCACAAAAAATACCAATGGGTGATGTGCGGTTATTCAGAGCATTTAATATTTGATCAGTGAAAGCGTATATAGCATTTTCTGTTGAAAAGCCTTTCTGAAAACCAAACTGACATTTTGTTAGTACTTTATTTTTACATATATGGGAGGCCACTCTTGAGTACATTACTTTCTCAAAAATTTTTGATAGAGCTGTCAGAAGAGAGATTGGGCGATAGTTGTTGACATCCGACGTATCCCCCTTTTTATGCAATGGTTTTACAATGGCATATTTCAGTCTATCGGGGAAAACACCCTGCTCCAAAGAGGTAATACATATGTAGCTGAGAATCCTACTTATCTGTGGGGAAAAAGCTTTAAGTATCTTGCTGGAAATGCCATCAATTCCGTAAGAGCTTTTACTTTTCAGTGAGTTTATTATTTTACTGATTTCAGAGGGAGAGGTTCGTGGAAATACAGTTGTTTCAAACTGCACAGGTATGGCCTCTTCTATTAGAAGCCTTGCCTCTTCTAGTGAAGATCTAGATCCTACTTTCTCCACAACATTTAAAAAATGATTATTGAAAATATTTCCAATTTCGGATTGTTTGTTAGTACACTTGTCATTCAGTTTTATGGCACTAAAGTCTTCCTGTGCTCTTGGTTGCCCTGTTTCCCTTTCAATAATATTCCAAATTGCTTTAATTTTATTATCAGAGTTACTGATCTCAGACATGATACACATGCTTCTGGACTTTTTAATAACTTTTCTTAGTACCGCACAATAGTTTTTATAATATTGAACAATTTCGGGGTCAGTACTCCCTCTTGCTGTTAGATACAGTTCTCTTTTAGGGTGCAAGATATTGTTATTCCTTTAGTTAGCCAAGGTTTTTTATATGTTTTCTTGGAATTATGTTTCACTGTTTTCTTGGGAAAACAATTTTCAAATACCCTTAAAAATGTATCGTGAAATAAGTTATATTTCAAGTTTGCATCGGGTGCCATATACACTTCATCCCAGTCTAGCTCCTTTAGTCTTTCCCTAAAGTTTGCAGTATTTATATTGTTAATTGAACGCACTGGTTTGAAATTCTGATTTGATATACTGCATGGAGCTATGCCATGTACTGTAACCAGCTGTGCACCATGATCTGAAAGACCATTCTCAACAGGATAAGCATTTATGTCCTTAAACTTATCTTGGTCTATAAAAAAGTTATCTATCAATGTCCTGCTGTTCTTTGTTATCCGAGTAGGAAAATCAATGACGGAGCTCAAATTGAAAGAGCTGAGTAATACTACAAGGTCATTCTTCCTATCACACTCTTTCAGGGAATCAACATTGAAATCCCCACAAATGATAATTTGCTTCCTCCTGTCTGACAGATAGCACAACAAAGCATCCAAGTTTTCTAGAAATAGCTGGAAATTCCCTGAGGGGGACCTATACAATGTTACAATTATGAAAGTGCCATCATTTAGTTTTAGTTCAGTGGCACATGCTTCCATATGTTGCTCTACACAAAATTTTTTAGTTTCTAAAGGTTTTGCGCTGTGGTAGCTTTTGACATATATGGCAACTCCTCCTCTCATCATATTATCTCTGCTTACATGTGCAGCTAATTTGTACCCATTGATGCTAACCTTTTGCATAACAGTGACAATGTGATGCTCAGACAGGCATAGTACATCTATTACATTCTCAGTTTCTATATCTTCTAAACAAAGCAGAAGCTCATCAGTTTTATTCTTCAATCTCCCAATATTTTGATGAAATATACTAACATTTTTCATTTTACTTTTGTGAGTATCTTGAACTTTTTTAACATCTTTAGTACTTGCCTGGCTGAGTTTCCCACTGGACACTGATCTTACACTAAAAAAGAGTTACCACCATGAGATGTAGTTCCTCCCCCCTTTAAATTTCCTGCTATCAGCCCAGCCAGTTTACCCTTCCCTTTCCTGTTGAGGTGTAGGCCATGTCTAGTGTAGTCCCACCTACAGAGTGAATCAACAGTAACCACACCAATGTGTGACCCTGCACCAGATCCAAGTAGCCGTTCCAACTCCAAATTAACTCTCCTGACAGAAGAGCTCAAATGAGGCCGGTTGTGGCGCTCCAGAACCGACACAAACCCAACACTGGTATGACTCGATGCCGAAGCAATATTTGCCAGGTCACACTCTATACTGTACCCCGGATCTCTGTCAATACTGTTGCCCGGCCCACCCACAATAACCACGGTATCTTCCTTAGTAAAGCCTCTACATAGTGAACCTAAATCCTCTGTAACCTGCACCAGTCCAGCACTAGGTTTGAAAAACTTGTGACCTGGTATTCTGACCCTAATTCATCCTGCAGAAGTTGGCCCACACCCCTAGCATGCGAACTACCCAGCAACAAGACTTTCTTTCTCTTTGCACACTTTCCTACCTTCTTATTCAATTTGCTGATGAAAGCTTGTTGAGCCCTGTCTACATCTACTTCTGTGAGAGGCTCATCAGTTTCTGACTGAGGCAACAGGTCAAACCTATTTTGTACATTAATAACAAAGCTGTCAGAAGAATTTCTTGGCCTGTTCCTCATGCCTGTTGCCACTTCCCACCCCTGTTTACCCTTCTCCCCCCTTAACCTGCACAGTTCTCGCCTAGCCTCATCTAACTCAGCCTGAAGGGCAGCAATTTTTCCCTCCTGTTCTACAATCTTCCTATCTCTACTGCATAGCCTACAGAACCACTGATGAGTCTCGCTCATTTTCCCAATTCCCACGCCACTACAATCTCCCCAATGAAAAAAGTTACTACATCCATCACACCAGACCCCGGAGCTAACGATTCTACGGCACGTCAGGCACTTTACACTCATGGTACAAATCGATTTTAGTGACAGAAAGACAATTAAGTTACCGGAAAACAATTAAAATACGTGTACAAAAAATTAGGCCTACTCGCGAAATGTAAACAATCGTTCAGAAGTTTCTTACTGGAAATTACTTAAGAGATGACGGTACTCTACAGATATAAAGGGGCAGCAAACGTATTTGGCACGCTAAACTATCAGTAAATGCACTTAAAATTGCGGTATGAAGTTTAATCTGAAAGCTCAAAAGTTTGGCCTGGCCGCGATATGTAAACAAAACGAACTTTGCTTGATTACTGTGAAAATACGCGAGTAAGACAAAAACTTTTAATGGTACGCTTGAAGAGCACTATAATTAACGTAATAAATTAGTTTAAAGTGCTAGAAACAGTTTATTACTACTAAAATTACTTATCTTGTACGGGAGCTGTGACTCAAACGTCCGTGTAGCAGGCGCAGGGCTACCAACCTTTTCCAATCACTTGCACTCAGGTGATTCATGTGAACAGGTTTCAGACATGACTTGGCCGGACCACTGGGACTGACAGGCTTTGAACGTGGGATCTTAGTTAGAGCTAGACGCATGGAACATTCCATTTCGGATATCGTTGGGAAATTCAATATTCCAGCACCCACAGCGTTAAAAATGTGCCGAGAACAGCAGATTTCAGGCATTATCTCTTACCACCGACAATGCAGTGGCCAACAGCCGCCGCTTAACGACTGAGAGCAGCGGCGTTTGCGTAGAGTTGCCAGTGCTAACAGGCAGGCAACACTGCGTAAAATAGCCGCAAAAATAAATTTGGAACGTACGACGAACGTATCCGTTATGACAGCGAAATTTATCGTTTCGCGTGAAATGACACCAGACGATCGACGCGAATGCTTTTGCTAACAGCACTACATCGTCTGCAGCTCCTCTTCTAGGCTCGTGGCCATATCGGTTGGATCCTAGACCACTGGAAAACCGTGACATGGCCGGAAGAGTCCCCCGAGATGAGAGCTAGACGGAAATTACATATCATCATTCCTTCTATATAGGAAGGCTGAATTTTAATACAAGCCTTTCAAACAGTAATTATTTGTGGTCACTTGGATGGAAGAGACTATTAGAGAGGCTCTTTAGTTCGATGAAGGACGCCAAGACGTGTAATGGTAATCTAACACATCTGGAGAGTTTCCTCAGATCTAGATTGTAAGTTGCTTTGTAAGAACGGCCGTTTAGGGTGGCAACTGAAAACAGCTCGTACCAGGACACTCTACTGT